>NC_061531.1:15772500-15870000 GCF_022379125.1 Scophthalmus maximus | reverse complement strand
TAGCTTTGTTTTTCCATGCAAGAGATCACAATTCATACATTGTAATTTAATACCACGAAAACAGTTTGCGAGCTACATAATACATTAGAAGTAAACACATTAATTAAAAAAGAAGAGTTTTCAGGAACCAGACTCTGCCTTTTAATTGGATTTTAAATAACTAGCTTATTAATATCTTAATGACACTGTTGTCATTAGCATGTCAGGTGTAAAGCTCAGAGCACTGTTTTCTATTCTCTGTATTTCTATTTTTTTCTCTACTTGCTAAGAGCTGCTGTTCAGCAAAAAAAAAGAAGATATAATTTTTTTCTTCGTAAATGGAAGAAAACTGAGCAGTGATCAGGATCCCTCTGGTGGATTTTGATTGGCCCTCTCGTTTTTTCTCTAGCGCCTAGTCACAAAAGCATTTATTGCTAAATTAAATCGTCAACAGCAAAATATTGGAACAAATTACAGCGATCGGCGCATTTGTTTTGAGGAGGCAAAGCAAATTTGTGGAACTTTGGTGTTTGACATTGTGCAGTTGGCCGGTCACACTGCAGGGGCGGGGAAACTGAGGGAATGGGACATTCCATGATGGAGTAAGCTATCATGTTGCACCGTCCGATTTCATGCGGCATATCAATTTTCTGTAGAGAGAGAGAGAGAGAGAGAGACACACACAACACAAATAGAACCTTCTATTCTGTCACACACAAAAAGAGAGCCACGACCCGGTGTAGAGAAGCTGCAAGTCATCACCTATTTTGGGAGGACGCACAAACAACGTCAGTCGTGCCACTTTCTGGAGCCTGTGCACTCTCGACCCCCCTCCTCTGTTTTCAATATATCAGGAGTTTTGGGGAAACTTTCCGTGCATCATGCACTATATCACCTACTGCTCACACAGACATGAAGGCAAACAATTAGCTCGCAGCACGACATCGCGAGAAAGGCTGTGAATTAGCCGTCTCCATGGCGGAACCTCTCCTCCGCGCCGCGGGTTCCCGTGCTCGTCGCGATGAGCAGACTTAGCTGTGACACCACGGGGCACAATGGGTGACATCCTTAGTAATCAGCACCTGCTGCCTGCGACAACAGAGGTATGTATCGGCGGATGACATGTCATGTGGTCACACGCTGTGTCATGATGTGTGGGCCCGAGAGGAGGGGGAGGACAAAAGGTGCGAGGCGAGACGTGCGAGAGAGAGAGAGAGGATGGCTCGGTGGGGGACGGCGAGCTTGCGGTTCGTGTGAAGAGCTAATGACGAACAAAGTCGTCCACGATTCCCATATGGGATAGGAAGTCATGGGCGATAACTAGCACCCGTCCAGAAGCACCAAAGCGTGAGTGTCTCCTGTTGGCAAACTGTTACAACACCTCCCACTGTTTGTGCAGATTTGGCTTTCTGTGTGTGCGTGTGTGTGTGTGTGTGTGTGTACGTGTGTGTGCGTGAGTGTGTGTGGGTCAACATTCCTTATATAGGCAACCCCCTTGTCCACTCGGAAGCGTTCGTCTTGCTGTTGAGACAATGAAACTGCACATAGTGTACACACAGTGTATTAATTGCAAAAGAAAATGCATTGCAATTCGATTTCAGCGCCGCTCCGTGCAGCATTGTTTCCCATACTTCTTTTTTTTTTTTAAATCCATTTCCTCTACCGTGCACAGGCGCTCAATTAAATCCCTCATTATCATTTTCTGCTTAACCTCCAGGTTGTCGGATGCAAATTGGTTTTAATCAACATCGGCCCGAAGAAAAACACAATGCTTCCCTCAAGGTGACGTGCTGTTATATCTGCTCTAATCTGTCCCGCATCACTGCATCGACCGTTAATGGTGAAGGAAGCCGCAATGTCTTGACCCTTTGCCACTGTGGATCTTGGCATGCGCCTGGTTTTTTAGCTCAGTGGGTTACACCGCTGACTTCGGTGGTTCTGGTTGGTGCCACCTGCGTACTGTTCCTCTGATATGACTCAAAAATCAACGAATTGTAAAGTCACTTTGGACAAAAGCGTCAGCAAAATGATTTTAATGTTTCAAAAATGTAATGAATGGAAGTCGCTTTGAGTTCGTAAGAAATGCACACACACACACAGACACACGCACAGACACACACACACACACACACGCACACACACGTGCGCACACACACACACACACACACGCACAGACACACACACACACGCACAAACACGCACACACACACACACACACACACACACTCTTCCTCTCATTCTAAAAACTGTTGCTTCTATATTTAAATAATCATTTCCTTGCGTTAGATGTGTGAAGCTTTTTTTCCAAAGGCTGTAAACAGCTGATAAATAAATATATAAACCTCCGAATGATTTGTAACGTAACAGACGAGCTGCGGTGAACACCTCATCTATTCTGACAGATTGTGCTCGAGGGACTTGGTGACGAACCGTCAAAAGAATAAATGTGTACACTTTAAATACACAACAAGGACTTAATCTCAATTCAGGATTTAAATCCCCTTTAGTACGAGGGACTATTCACAGCGAGTATGTGTCATATAGTGGTGTTATATTTTTAGTTCCCATTAAGTACGCATTATTTTGAGTTGAAATATTCTGAATGCATGCATCGTGTATTTCCTCCGTCCAGTGCTGATTCGGGAGACTGAGCAGTGTCTACGAGAAGCCCGTGTGCTGTGTTGTTGTTTCCTTGGCTCAGTGAGTTCTCTGCAATTACTCAATTCACTTTCTATAAACTGCACACTGACAAACAAAACAGCAGCGTTTCTCTTCTCACGTGAGCCTTTGCGGGCCGCCACCGCAGCCGGTTTCAGGCGGTCGCACCCGGGGTGTGTCGTCGGCTCGCCGCGGCACGGCTCGAGTCAAAGGTACGTCTGTGACATTTGAGAACCGCGGAGGCCAGTGCTGGGAACCCAACGGTGAGTTCTGTGAAGGAAAATCGTGCCGGGGGAAAAGAATGACGTTTTTTCCGGAGACGGATTGATTGTCAGTCCTGGGAGAATCAGGGAGACCTGCAAGATGTTAACGAGTTAACAGTTGATTTGCCATCACCAAATCTCAGCTGTCCTTGCCCAAAAGGTGCATAACAAACCTACAAAGTGGCTGCATACCATTAGATATTATGTTTCCCTATTGGACAGATATATGTAAACCCTCGTTATGTCTTTTCTATCTGTCTCCGTGAACGTCAGATGACATTCTCGACAAGATGTGTTGTACCTTCCTCCAGTTTGGCCTCTTCACCTCAACTCCAGGTCCTAAATATACCACAAAATAGAAATGTGGTACTCTGTATTTATAATATTACTTATGTACTTTGTCAATCCCGGGAAAGAGAGGTTTTAAACAGTGCACACTAAGTGAAAGAGAATAAAACTACATGGATCTTAACCATAAAACATTTCCACAACAGTGAGCTCCCATAGATTTGGACCATTAGTTGGTTTATTAAATCAAATAAAAAATGATCTGGCAAACTGGGACTCTCTTGTTTCGAGAAATGCTTCAGTTAGAAAGAGGAGACACACGTACTGAGTTCTAAAAAAATGTAACACCGGGTTTAACAAGACGGACAGTGAGTCACTGTCCAGCAGCATCCGAGAAGACCGTGACATTATACAAAGGGCGGCAGCAGGTGACACTTGGATTGCCGGGCGAATTTCCAATTTCAGACGTAGTCGGGCTCATATTATCTGGCGGCACACGGAGTTCACCTCCTCACTCATGAACTCTGCGGCCATCTGCAACAAGTCCCGTCCTGTGTGTAGGGGGGTGACGATTCACTTGAGGCTGTCGAGTGAGTAGAAGGAGCACTTACGGCCTGCTCACCTCCAGTCCACAGTCTTTTACTGCACATCTCTCCAGCACAAAAAAAAATCATCTGAGTTAAAATCGGAAAATGATTCGTTTACCCGTTTTCTGATCTGATGCCCCTGCTGGCAGGAGGACATCATTCTTCCTGTGCCTATAAATACACCGCAAAAATAAAGAAGCTGTTTCGTGATGTGCAATGGTTAAGTTATGTTCAAGGACTTCTTAGTTGTCGTAGTAACGACCTTTGCCTCCCTTCTTTGCTCCCGCCATAATTTGTACGGCAAGGAGAGGCCTTTGTCAAATGTTTTTTGAAACATCGTCTGCCTGTGCCACCTTTTCAAGAAACTAACGTCACATCCGGGGCCTTGAACAAACAAGACTCCGACCGCGGCGCTGCTAATCCAAGTGAATGATTCTGGCCCCCCCCCGATGTGTGCCGCTGGCATCACAAGCCAGTCGTCCTCTAAATGAGACGGGGCTGCGTCAGCTGTTTGACCATTAGCGTGATGCACAGACCAAGAGATGCGGCTGTCAAGTGGGGCCAAACGGAGAACGCTGCAGTTCAGCACTGGGTCAGCGTCGAAAGAATTCACGGCAAAGTGACAGCGTCGTTGTCAACTGCTGCATTTCAGCGACGCATTAAGGGAGAATCATTAGGGAGTGGCGGCGAATTTCCTATTAGTGAATCCTTGTGTTCAAAATACATTGCTGTGTTGCTGTTGTTGTTGTTTTTAGTATTGTTTTATTATTTATAGTGTCACCTTGGATATCTATTTTTGGGAGACGACGCGATGCATTGCCTCGATTTGCCAGTTAAGTCATGTAAAATGTATGAAGACGATGGCGATCAGGCAGATTGTCCTTCCCCCGCTCTGGTGAGTGATTTTTTGTAAAATGTTCTTCTTTTTTTCCCCTGCGTTTGGAGCACAGGCTGCAGAACGCGTCCACATATTGTCGAGTGTTAATGAACACCCAGCTGTCCCCCGTGTCTGTGCTTGAATTATAGGAAACGGGGCCAGCTCTCTCTCCTCGGCGGAGCTCTACTTTGGTTCTGATTGTTGAGGAAAAACAAGAATTGAAACTGTTCATAAAGGTCACTGATGAGTTTCAAGCATTTTGAGGTAAATAATGTCTAATTCATCAACTCACTCTGCTCTCGGATACACATCAAATGTGAGACATGAACATTAAAGGAGCCTTTCTTTTTTTGTTGCAGGACAGTGTTTGTATTTTTGTCTGTTTGTGCGTTGCGGGCCTTTCTTGATATCTTACGATGCCGTACAGATCCAGATTTATTCACTTGGCTGACTTTTACTCACACTCTCCCGTTTTACACCAAACATATGCCGCCGCTAACGGAGACAATGATACCCGGAGTTCTGAGGACAACCGGCAAGCAATCAGCATTGGGGAGATGAAGCGAATGATTTATGTCCGACCGCCCGCTCTGATTGGCCCCCCCCACCTGCCAGTCAGGGGCCGGCTGTGTTGTTGTGAAGCAGAGGCGCCGCTCGCAGGTTTGATTGGAGTGGCGTGGAGCTGCGGCACACATGGGCGACAAAAAAGAGAGCCAGTGTCACCTTGTCACTCTCGGGCACGCCGCCAAACTGCTGGCGGGGGGGCCGGAGCGGGCATGTTGCCGAGGAGGGGTGTGTGCGCGTCGAGCGCCGTGGTGATGAATCATTGTGCCTTGCTCGACTCTCCCCTCTGCCCCCTCCTCTCCCTCCATCTCACCCCATCACTAACACTGTAATTATCCGCCTGTGGAGGGTGGGACGTCTGCAATAACACTGGAGTTTTAACATTTGTGTGTGGTGGCTGTTGGAGAAGAGGGTGACTCACTGAGAGAAAAGGGGGGGGGGTGTCGGAGAGGGTAATTTAGGGTTGAATCGGTGATCATGTTGTTTTGCGTTAGCGTGCATCTCCGGCCTGTTTATTAGCGGGTTCATTTTCCCGAACGATCGAGGTGATTCTCAGTGTGCGCTTGTCACCTGGCAGCAGGTGTGCTACTCGCAGGTCCTGCGGAGGTTGGTGCCCGGAGGACCTGCGTGGTTCAATCTCCAGACTCTCCCTGACCCACAGCTCTGCCCATTAGAGGCCCGACTCCCTCTCCTCCCCCATCGGGTTCCGCACTCACTCAGGAACCGCCGCAGCTGATCAGGCCCGGGTTTACGTGCAAGCACATCTGATGCAGACACTCGAAGTTTGAGTGTGAAGTCGCACCGGATCAAGGTCTACGCTGAAACAGATGCTCCCATGGCAGCGGGGGCTGTCACAACAGCCAAAGCTGTGTTGGTTGGAGAGGATGGGCGGGGGGAGGTGACCCCGAGGGGCTCGGGGGGAGCTGCCGGGGTCGCATGTGCACAGTCGCACTTGCAAATTTGGCTTTCTGATGCTTCGTCATCCAGCATCTCTGTGGACTCTGAGCTCCACAGGTTCACTGAAACGATCACTGTTGTTTTTCTCTGAACCAGCGGTGGCATGTTGTTGAATAATTGAGAAGATCCATGCTGTCTGAAAAAAAAACATTCTCTGAATTATGGATAGTTCTGTATGTACGTGAAGACACTGATCGGTGTGTCTTCAAACATTATCCAGGTTCTCAATTCCAATATTGATCCAAATTGTGACAGGTTTTTTCAGAAGTGATGGAGCATTTGAGGGATTTACTTTTTCAGATTTGTTAATTTTCGTCCAAGAAAAACGAATGCTCGTTAGTTTCTGATTCATCAGGATTTTCTTTCGTTCTCTCTTTCTCATCATCCCAAACTGAAAAAGCACACGAACAATCTGGAAATTTGAAGACACAGAGTTGAGCTCTGGGAAAAGTGTGAGAAATGATGATGATAATAATAATACAAATAAAAAATATTGACAGATAACAACTACAGACCAATTGTGTACAGGCTGAGACTGAGGGAACTATACTTCCCCCCCGAGCCATGCTGTCTTTTGACTTTTCATCAGTGTGAGGTGCTACTTCACTTCTGAAGCATCGCCCTGTTTTGCTGTATGTCTCTGTTGTCGACCGTGATCAACAACAAACCATGAACCGGCCGCGTGCACCGGGACTCCGTCTTTCCTCTACACTTCCAAGGCTCTTTCTCCTGCCGGTCGAACCTCAGCAAGGTCACTGAACCGCAGCGCTAATTATCACCTGAGGGCGCCCGCTCTTCTCCGGGGAGCCGCGGCGGAACCCCTCACCCACCCACTCCAGCCCGCGCGTTCAGGACCCTGGGGCGAGAGACTTTGTGGGGGTTTTTTTTCACGCGCGCGTCCCCGGTCACATGTTTGCGTTGGCTTACATTAGATCTGTTCCCTGGCAGCTCAGCCGCGACGCTGAGGCCTGTGGTCAAGTCCTTCGTGGCAATTGCCTAACTAAAGGGCTGTCTGTCTTGTCTCGGTGGATTCCCTGCCTGATTTCTGTGAAATGAGACAATATGCGGGGCCGGCCGGCTTCTCATTTGCAGACTAATTAGGTCATTCGGAGAGCGCGGGTGCGGGTTTGTGCGTCGCATTAATGGTTTAATATGTCCTATTAGAGACGATGAATATTGAGTGACATTAACGGGTGAGTGGAAATACTGTGTAAGTATAAATGTTGCTGTTGGAGGCAATGTGCAGAGCTCAGCTTGAAAATCCTAACCGGTGGGGTAGACTGTATATAACACTGCAGCATGTCTGCTGACACACAGCGGATTTCTCAGAGATGGGGGGGGGGGGGGGGTTGGGGATGACTGCCAAAAGTGTTTATGCAGGAGTGTGAAGATGAGATAAAAAAAAAGAAAAAGAAGGTCAGAGCCTGTCTTCTCGTCTGCCCGACTCTCTGACCTGCTCTCATTTGGACATTGCAAGGTTGAAAGAAGGTTAGAAATCCGATAATAATGTGATGGCTGATTTGAATTGGCGACACGCTGGGTGAAGTTTTCCTTTTTTCTTTTTTTCCATTTAATGTGTGGGACGCTAATTGAGCAGCCGTGTGACGGGAGGTGACACTTCACGCCATAATTGTTATCCATCCCCTTCTCCGCTGACTCTCTCATCTCTGGAGGAGCAGCGCAAGAGGGGGCTCGACTTGTATGTCAACACGGAGCAAAAGATGGAGAGAGCATTAAACAGAGAGGGAGAGAGAGAGAGAGAGAGGGAGAGACCCTTGAAGGGGCAGAGGGGGCAGTGGAAGAGAAGGCCGATCCTCTACATGACCTTGTACACCCACCGGTGCTACCTGGAGCACAAACACTGACGCGGCATCCAGAGCCGTGGTCATTTATGGCAGCTGACGGGTTTGATATTTCCTCTTAGCTGAGCATCAGCACCCTGTAGAGAAGCGAAAAGAAGAAATAAAAGAGAGCAAGAAGGAAAAAAGTTGGGAGATAAAGAAGGATGCCAGTGGAGTCGGCCGGACGCCGGCGACCTCCTCCTCTGACCTCCTCCGTTGAGCCATCAGTCTTTCTGACCCCTGCAATTAGAACACAAAGCACAGGGATGGAGGGAGCTCGCTTCAATTGGTCCCTGGGAGACTCCGGCCTCAGCCCACAAATAAGATATTGCCGCATAGACAGTATTTTACTGAAAGCAGAGAATAGATTTGTCTCCTGGCAGACACAGCGAATATTTCATCCGGGGGGTTTGCCTGTGGCTTAGAGCCTTGTTGGTATTAGTGCGCCTAAAAAGTTGTTGGGAGCTTACCGTCCGCGTGGGAATACTTTCACGATATCAATTACTTCAAACACACACACACACACACACACACACACACACACACAGTCGCTGGCAGGGATTTACACACACGTTCACCCCAAGCGATGAGAAAGAAGGAAAAAAAACAACACACAGAGGAAACAGGTTGGCGGCATTTAGGAAAATGACATGGCAACTGACTCTTGTTTCTCTAATTGGCTAAATCTGCGTTAATTCTGTTCTAATAAGGTGAAATGAGCTTGTGATGCTGCAGGGAGGTCGTCCCCCCCCCGGCACACCCAACTTCACTGCCCCCCCCCCCCACCCGCCGCCGCCAGCAGCCCCAGGAGGTGTGGCCCAGTCGGGTGAGGTAATTGAATAACCAGCAGCAGATCACAGTTTGGCGGACTCCAGCTCATCGGATAGACGGGAGTGCTTCGACAGCGCCGGCTGGCGAACCGCGGACGGTACGGAAGCTCGCTGGAGAAAGCCGCGGCTGAAGACCCGAGCAACGATGGAGGGTTGTTCTGGAATTCTTAGCCGCAGTACATGAGCATAAGGGCAGAGGAGGAAGTCGAGAGGCCGTGTAATCTGGCAAGGGACCAATTTACCAGCGCTTCTGAGTTCTTGGTATCTTGTATCTTAATGACTTTAATGACTTATAGGGAGATTCTGAAAGCAACAAAAAGGCTTTGAGAATCAAAGACCGGCTCTTTCGAGGTCAGGGGATTTTTTTTCTTCTTCTTCTTCTTTCCTTGGGAGAGAAATGAAAGCCTGTGGAGTCCACTTAGTTCCATGACTGCGGCACTGCGTCGCCGCTCCTTTGCCTTTGTTGCCGTGAAAAAGGGGACAGGAAGTGAGTGGAAGTGCGGAGGAACTGGTTTACTTATTCATCAGGGTTTTTCTCTCGAGCTCCAGCGGACGCGGAAGTTTCACAGGGATGATAAATGGCACCTGAAGGCACAGGTGGACGGGGAAGGGGAGGAGGTAAATAATGGAACAGCCTGACAAACAAAGGAGGCTCCATGATGCATTGTCTGAATGTGAAACAAAGCCACAGGTTTGTGTGTGTGTGTGTGTGTGTGACTGAGCAGGACTGATGGTTCCTTGTCTCTCCGTTGCGACCAGGAACCCGGGCAGCAGTGCTTGGGCGGCGTTTGAAGTGAGCCTCGCAGCACCACCTCAGCCAAGTGACTGTGTGCGGATGAAGCCGGTGCAGACACGGGGCAGGGACAGAAAATAGATTAAATAAATATATAAAAAGAGGGAACGTCCCTCCAGAGTGGAAATGTAACTCTAATGCAGCAGGAGGAGGTGGACAGGAAAGCTATTAAGGCTAAGCGAGGGCCTGGGGTCCACTCAAGTTTTACACTCCTACTCAGGGCTGCAGTATCCCTGATACTCTCTCTCTCTCTCTCTCTCTCTCACACACACACACACTCTCATCCTCTCAACCTCCTGTTCCAGCTCCGTTCCGTCTGAACTCTTTCTCAGCGCTGAGCCGAGCAGACTCAAGGAAACGGTTCATTTAAATGTACATAATTTGCTCTCGAAGGCCCACTCTCGGTCTCACCGCTCCCCCGCGGCGCCACAGAGCAAACAGCCCGGGAGAGACGGACGCGGAGAGAGAAGAGATTTTTTTCTTCTATCCTGTAAGAACTCAGTTGGCCCGGCCAGAGACACTGGCTGGTAAAAAAAAAAAAAAGAAAAAAAAAGGGAGAAAAAAAAAGCTGGGCAGCGCGAGAGCTTCAGGTCCACTGGACATTTATCCTCCACAGGGCTTTGATGCCAACACGTGTTTTCCGTCTTGTCTCGCCGCCAGATAACTTCTACAGGAACTGAGGAGAGGCCCAAACGCGCCGCTGTGCTTTTACTCCAGTTAAGACAAGCTTTTGAGAATTTACTGACAAATCCATGGAAAGGTCCAATCATAAGATGATTGATCTGCAGCTATTTTCATGATTGACTCACATTTCTGCTTGAAAAAAATTGTCCCAAAATTGCTGTTTTCAGCCTCTAAATTATGACAATTTACCCTTTTTTGCTTTTGTAGTAATAACATTTTTATTTGAAATTGGGTTTACGCTGATGGCCAAACTAAACGAGACATTTCGGACGTCAACGTGCACCATTAAAAATATCAATTTACTATCAATACCAGCTGCCAAAATTCAAATACAACAACCCCAATCACGATTGCATTTCCAACACGACAACACACACACACACAAACACACTGCTAACGTTAAGTCAGCGATAAACTACAGTTATCTTCCTTGTAAATGACTTCTATAAGTAGTTCCAGTGTCCAGAGAACGTATCTGTGCTGAAGTCCGCTGCCTTTTACAGTTACCGTAGTTACTGGCAGCTGGCTAACGCTAAAAAAACCCTGCTGCAGCCGACTGCTGATATCGAGCGCTGTGGGGTTTTGGCAGGCAGATGATTCTTCCTTCTATTTGCAAAAATCTCCTAAGTTAACCGAAAGACAAAATAAGTGGGGATGTGTCATGATGCCCCGTTTCATTCCAACCACACTGACAACAAAACAAGCGACGCGACCTCCTCGCGTTGATTTATAATTCTAACACGATCACCTGCTCAACTTCCTTAAACAATCACAGTGCTTTGTTTGATTTATTGTTCCCGCACCTCTACTTTTCCCCAGGTTAATTGGAATTTTCTTCTACATTTAAAGCAAAACAGAGATTTTGATGTTGAAAGTTTTGTCAACATTCACAAAATGATTCTGTGGCACTTAAATCATTTGCCACACATGATGTCAAGTGTTTCTAATTTGTCTTTACACCGTCTCACTTGGTTCAGGGATGCATGAAGCTGGGTGCTGGGGAATATGAAGCACCGGAGGTTCGGATTGTGCAACGGGCAAGAACTTCAGTCTTCCCTCACACCTGGGTGATACAGATTACTGGGTGAGAGACCGACAGCTCAGGATGAAAAGAGGAAGACGGGGGAAGAGAGTGAAAAGCGATTTGGCCTTTGTCAAAGTCAACGCTTGACCTTTCGCGGGTATGAAAGTGATTGTTTGTGTCTGTGTTGCACAAGCTGGCGTGTTGTCGGAGTGAAGGAGACGCACGCCGTGTTGGAGGAACTGCAACACGTCAAGAATGTCAGTCAACTGTTTGCCCGTCGCGGCGTGTGAGGGTTTTCATAACCTCCGGATTTATACAGGCGCAGTCGTCACGCGAACGCTGACCTGTATTAGCCGGGAGGGCGGCATTTGTCCGTTCTCCAAGAAGAAAGTCAACAAAGCGAACCAATCCCCTTAATTGGTTCTATTTGGGGCTGAGTCAACTCATATCAAGTAATGAGTAAACAAGTGTACATAGGAGGAATCAAAGACGTGCCTATCGTACATCTTGTCAAAGTGACTTTCAAGAGCACAGACTACATGTGCATCAAAACAAGCTAAATATGTAATGAATAGTGGCCAAATGAACCGATCGTTAACCAAACCACTGGCAGATTTGTCAGACTTAAGACTGAAGGACCAGTGGGGCAAAAAAAAAAAATGTGTTGATGTATGAAAAGGTTCAAGAGTTAATGGTGCTGGTACACTGCTCACAACTTTGCAAGGTGCAGCTGAAATAAAACATAAATCAGGAGAGAAATGCCCTCCTGTGTGCTGTCAAACCTCCAGACTACTCTCCCCTGAGCAAAGAGATATATTTATATATACTGTCCACCCACCCTGTTTGTACGAGTGAGAAAGTGCACGTTATTCAGCTCATACTGGCAATCACGGTTTCATTTCACTCGTGTGTTCATGTTCTGATCACACGCGGCAGCGTTTCCTGCTGACATGCAATAAGCTGTGACAAAGTGTTAATGTCCTGTCTGTGCAAAGTCATTACCTCCCGAAGCTGCTTCACTGGGAAGTGTTTACTACACCAGAATAGCTGGAAGCCTTTTGATCGGTTTTGAATATTTGGACTGGAACCACGTTTAGATCGGCTAGGTTTTTGTTTGGATGCACGCCAAATTGCGGACACACTCACAGATGTCAGTCCTCTGAATACAGCTGATTTTCTCCGTCAAGACCCTTGAATTATTCCCTGGGAAATCTGTGAAAATGTGGGAGAACATGCCCTATCTCGCAATGTTAAAGAAACTGAATCCTGTATCTGCTCTGGATTTCTTTCTTTCTTGACCCTCCCATCAAGTTTCATGGAAAACCAACCAACCAACCAACCAACCAACCAACCAACCAACCAACCAACCAACAAACAAACAAACAAACAAACAAACAAACAAACAAACAAACAAACAAACAAACAAACAAACAAACAAACAAACAAACAAACAAACAAACAAACAAACAAACCAACAAACCAACAGACATGGGTGAAAACATAACCTCCAAGGCGGACAAGAATGAGAAAAGACTTTCGTATGACATACCTGTGGTGTCCTGCTCATATTACAGTTTGTGATCATGGCTACTCACGGGCATCATAACTTAAGTAATCCCAAAATAAAGGCAAATAACTGCTCAGATACTGCAAAATCCAAGGCAACTTACATTTTTGTATTTGCAAAAGCTTGTAAAAGCTGCAGAACAAAGCCGAACAAATCTTCAAAGAGCACCATCTCCAAACTTACATCAATCTGAACAGGTAAAGCCAAACTTCAATTGAAAAACAGGCTTTCAATTAAATTGTACAGTGGATGTAAAGCAAGCCGTGGCTGCAGGTGTATATTGGAGCAAAGGCAATTGATCATCACCAGTGTTATTGTGTAGTGATCAGTGTAAAGGGACACACGGTTACTTCTGCAAAATATTTTCTGCTAATTAATAAGGATTACTTTCCTCTGTTTGCAACTTTAGGGCCCCTCCGCTGAGAAATCATTTTACATTATATTAATAATGTAGATATAATTGAGCCAAACTGCATCAATTTTTGCGCCAGAGGAAATAAGAGGCTAGCGCCGCATGCATTGGCTGAGTGGTGGGGTTCACTATGGGATAAACACACAGTCCCCTAATGATGTACATGGTTTTGTACCATGACGAGAAGAAGCAGCTGACGTCCCGATGCTAACCACTGAGCTAATGTGCTGCTCACATGAAAATGTTAGAGAAGCCTTCCTCACGCGAACAGATGGCAAAGATGTGTTAATATGTCTCATTGTCATGGGCTCAGTTTTAATTAAAGCTGCAATAAGGAAAGTCTGTGGCGTTAGCCCTGCGCCCGTTGCACCTGAGCCTGGTCCCCGTCCCGTTCTCAACACCTGATGAGCCGTCTCCCTCCGCGACATCTGTCTCCGGCCCGCGGTAACGTGTAAGACCCAGCGCACGCACTGGAGAAGCAGATGGCTAACGCCGGCCATCTGCAAATTACAAAAGGCAAGTCTGATGTTCATCCAGCTATCAACACAACCTGTTTGTTTATGTTGTCAGGATTGCTGTTGCTATGACATCCCTCGAAATTTGACTAATCTTTCTTTCATATTAAATTATACACACAATCACTAAATAGTCCCCAAAATATCTCAAATACCACTGAAAAAAACGTGTCATGTTTTCTGTGTGTGTATATCTATACATATAATAGGAAGTATCATTATTTGCAATGTTATTTACGGTATATTCTTTTTTGTTTATTGCTGCGTAAGGAAAAAGACAGGTGTTGGATTCCTGCAGAACCTGCTTTTCCACCTTTGCATGATCACTTGAGGTTGTAATATATGATTTAAGTAATATATGATTTTTACCCCTAAAAAAGTTAAATTAAACACTAAAAAAATGAAAAAATAAAAAAATGAATGAAAAAGGAAATGATGGGAGGAAATGTATGCTGTCACGTTTTCGTTTTGCAGAGACCAATAACACTTTGTTGGCAAAAGTGTTATACATACATATTAGTATCGTGAAGTAATACTTTCTTTGAGCTTTAGTTTGCTTTGAAGTTGCATCGTTACAGATTTTGTCCCCTCTATATATGACTTTGGACGTACGTTTGACAAAATATTAAAAACACCTTTTAGCATTATGAAGTGAAATACAATATAAATAGAACAATCTCAAATCTACGTATATTTCTGGTCACTCACTGAATAAGATACAGATTAAATGGGGGTTGTCTGTGTCTTTGTTTTTTTGTTGCTATTAATACAGAGAAATGCAGATTTTTTTCCGACATTTCTTTAGAACACACACGGCTGCATACAGTCGCTCTATAGGAACCACAGGCTCAATTAGCTGTCGCAAATAATCTGGCCTTTGGCTGAAACACTCCTGGTCCTTGCCAAACTTTGCCAGCTGTCATGGCAACGGGTGACACGCTGACATTTTCAGTGGGGTGTGTTTATCACCTCACGCCCTCTGTGCTATGTGCACCCCTGACATTTTGGAAGGGGGCGGAGCTGGCACTGTGTACTGAAAGCATCTCTGCTGCTAAAGTTTCGCCGAGTGTCGTGAACACTTTACTGTGTTTCTTGCAGGCTCGTGTGTGTGTATGCGTGTATGTAGATCAATGTTGGCATGTGTTTGTTCCGCTCAGGAGTCGTTTTTTTTTTTCTCACTTCAAGCTGTTGCATCACATCGCTGCACATTTTCATGCCAAATGATGAAATCCCCCCCCCCCAAAAAAATAAATAGATAAATATCCAAAGTAAGCGGTGGTACCCTGTATGTTATGCATTATGGAAACAAATGACTTAGCCTAGTCTGAATGATGAATCTTTTCTCATATGGGATGCATGAATGAAAAAAAGGAGAGAAAAAAAAAGATCTATTCTATTAATATGCGTATGTATTCAAATGCATGTGTACGGAAACCTTGTGTTTAAGCTTCTAGCTCAGTAACTGAAAATTGAATCGAACAGTGAAGTTGCGGGCTCATGGCTCATGGCCTAATTTGGCAGATGGCTCACTGAATCTCTCCATAGAACCATTCCCTCAAGTGTGTGTGTGTGTGTGTGTGTGTGGATTTCTGCTCGTGTAACTCCTTGGGGGACAAAGACTCCTCAAAGTGTCCTCTTAACAATTCAAGTTTACATCAGGATCAGCACGGGAGAGTGGCAGCCAGATCGTATAGTTTTTCAGTTTTGCTGTTGGTGTAGTTTTTTTTTAATTTCCCGTCTCTCGGGCCTCCTTTACCTTTAGCCCCCCCGTCCACACCCCTGTGGTCTCCTTCACCTTGCAGGCGCTCATTGCCTCCGCTGTTTACGTGAAACCCCATATCTTATTCCCAGACAAGCACTGGGTTAATGTATTCAGTTTAGGAGATGTCATCCTGCGTATTTGCTGTTTCTTTCTGCAGGCGCATGTGTGTCCGGCGTCTGGGGATCCACCCGGTGGATTATTATATAGGTATTATATAGATTATTAGCAAACAACGCGACTTTATGCTCTCGTGTTTCCCGCGTTGCAAAAAAACTCTTTTGTTCTTAAAAATGTTGCTTGAGGCTTAAGCTTTAGGTACAGATTTAAAGTCTCAGTACAATACAACTTGCTTCTTGGATTTTAAGCCTTCTGCTTTTATGTATTTTGGTCATGATAAGATCAAACATTCTTGCCAATTACAACGACATGGGTAAGAGACACGTGTCATCGCATGAACATTTCGAAACAAGCGAGTGCTTTTCAGTTGTTGACTTAATGATCACAATGTTAATTGGATTCATGACAGTAACAAAGAACATGAGACCCTGAGTATTCCTACACTCTTATCATGGTTCTAATATGCCAAATTGTTCATGGTTGGTTGCCACAGTGGGGTGCTAGGAAACACGCGGTAAGAACGACCTCTCAATGTACTTCAACACAAAGTATGCTGTTGAAGTAGAGAGAGAAAGACAGAGAGAGAGAAGGGGGGAGAGACAGAGACAAAGAGGCAGAGCTGTGTCGTCTGAACATATGGCATTAGCCAAGAATAATGGAATTGTCGCTCCAAAACCCCGAACCCCCTGAAACTGGCGCGTTTCCAGAGGTCTTTCGTGCTTCTACATAACACCGCCACTCATTGTCGTAGCACGCGCCAAAGGGAGGAGTGTGTTACATGCATGCGTGTGTCTTCATGGGTCTCTGTCCAAGCACACGGCCAAAAGCGCATGGTGCATTTAGGTCCATTATAGATCCACTTACCTGGCGGAAGGAAACGCATGGCTCAAAAGGGTTGTACTTGTTTTTGTTTTTTTAATTTTACTAATCGTTGGTGTGTTTTCAGTCTGACATGTGCCATCTCCCATTTCCTTTCAGTATTACCACAGCATACTACTAACTGCAATTTTAATGGCAGGCAACATGCGCTTTCACTTTGAGCGCGAGCAGGCCATCTGTGTTGTGCACCTGCTGGTGTAGGTGCACATTGCCGTCCTGATAATACACCCTCATAATAACAGTAAAATCCAAGTGGCTTTTTTTGAGGGTTTGTCATGTTCCTGCCCCTGTGAACACTTGAACTCATGAACCCTTAAAAAGACTGGTTCTTCTTTGGGGACTTTATCATCTATTCATGCTTTGATTTGCCTTCCTTGTTTCAGTTAAGTTACCTTTCGTCATATGTTTTGTTTTATCTTTAGTTTGCTATTTCCTGTTTTACTCTGAAGTCCGTTTCCTCGTGCCTCTGCACTTCCTGTTATCCTCCGTCTCTTAACTTCTGCACCTGTTCCCTGATGTGATTCACCTGTGTTCAATTAGCCCCGCCCACCTTGTGTATATATAGTCTCTGTGATTCCAGTTCGTCTGTTACGGGACCGGTCCAGTTCAGTTACTCTTTCCTTTTTTTTTGGTCCCCAGTGATTTTTTTCCCTGTGGATTATTTTTGCTGGAATTCATTATCTCTTCCTCCTAAGACTGTAAGTCCGTTTTTGTTTTCCATTTATTGAAATACTTATTTTTCACACTATGCATTTGGGTCCTGCTCCATCGCCACCTGACGGGGTGGAGATTTGGTTCTAGGGTGATTGTTAGAATTTAGAAGTTAGGGTTGGGGTTCGACATTTGGTCGAGATGGTTAGAAATGGGGCGAGAAATAGCGTCATGTCAATGAGTGTCCTTAAAGCTATAGAAAGAGCAACATGTGTGTTTGTGCATTTCAGACAGTCACATGAAATGTTGTTTTCAGTCAATCTATTAATTACTGTGATTTCTGCTGATGGTCGCGGAAGTGCTCGTGTTCCGGTGCGACAGTGATGGTGGAGCCATCCCACAGATTTTTCTTTTTTTCTTTTCTCATCCCTTCATCTCGCGTCTTTATTTAGGCAAACTTCTGCTTTCGGCAGCAGGTTGTGTGTGAGAGCGTCTCGCAGCGAATGCTCCGTCACACTGACACGTGTCTGTATGTGTTAATCACGGATGTCTATTTCTCTCTCCCACTCTGCTGGCCTCCTCCAGACCTCCCATGGCTCGCTCCCTCCCTCCCCCCCCCCCCCCCCCCCCCCGTGTGTGTGTGTGTGTGTGTGTGTGTGTGTGTGTGTGTGTGTGTGTGTGTGTGTGTGTGTGTGTGTGTGTGTGTGTGTGTGTGTGTGTGTGTGTGTGTGTGTGTGTGTGTGTGTGTGTGTGTGTGTGTGTGTGTGTGTGTGTGTGTGTGTGTGCTGAGCGGGCGCAGCGCAGGTGACACAAGGCGACATGACTCGCGTACCACACATCCATCTGACGGCGAGGAGGAGGAGAGAGGAAGCTGGGCTAAATGAGCAGGGTTATTACTCAGTACGAGCAGACTGCTCAAAGTTACGCAACAATCTGGCAGCCTTTTATATTTCATTTCCAAAGTTTGGCACGATTACGTATTTTCTCAGACATCTTGTGGAGGTATTTTGTATTATTCACACCATCTTGTTTTGCCAGCTAGGGTTGCGGCCACCTCTCTCGCTGCTCAGTATCTGTTTCATCTGCATGTCTGAAATACACCGCGTGTAGCGGCCTATCCCGTTCAAGTGGGAGTCGTGCGGAGGGTCAGATCTCCTCTTTGACACCTGCCCTCCGCGATTTCTGAGCTTATCCACCTCGCCGCAGGCCGAGCAGCGCCGTCTGATGTCCGCTCACGCACCAACACCACTGTGCTGCGAACGCACGGCCTCGCACACAAACGCACACGATTCGCTGCAATTAGAGCCATGTGGTGTGAGCTTTTCCGCCTCCCACGATTCTAACCAATAAGGTCATTTTTGCAGATGAAGAAAAACAAACACTTCCATCTCTGCAAGTTGCCCGTCTCCAATGCACTCCGCCATCCTCGAACCAAACAGAAAGTGGAATCTGCCTCGCAGTGCTCTTTCTCTGTTGCTGTCGTTTCTTCTGAACCCCTTGCATTTCATTTCCCGTGCGTGTGAGAAATCGAGTGTGAACTTGTTTAAGATGATGGGACACATCTATGTTGTTTTATGGAGCAGGGAGTACAAGTACAAGAAGCCAGTTTTCTTTACATATGCGATGCCCTCATTCTGCACATTTGGCTGCTGTTTGCCTACAAAGATGCATTTTTGTCTCGGGCACATAATTGAATACCATTGATGTAGCGAGCGCTGCCTCGTAGCGAAGGAGTGGTTTGATCTTTGTTTAAAGTATGTCGGCTTTTTAGCCCTATCAGTAGTTTGTTCTTCTTTGGGGTGTGTGCAAAGCACCAGGGAGACGGCACTTTAAAAGGTCACTAATGCACTGAGCCTGCCCGCTGAAGGGGAAAAAGGCATGTTGGATGTTTGTTTGTTCTTTTTTAACTCTCTTTATAGTGAGTCCTCTGGAGAGGAGGCTCTCCAACATGTGAGGACACCATGTTGTTTTTACTGTGGAGGAGGAGGAGGAGGAGATGGAGAGCGTGATAAACATTTACTGCATTGCATTCCGTCTGCTCGCAGCACGTAAGGGCGAGCGCGGTCTTGGGTAAGTTGGACATATACGAAGAACAAAAAATAGAAGGCGAGTAGAGACATCAGATTGGAAGTCGGAGAGGGGGATGGGGGTCAGAGGTGACCGAAGTTCTGTGAGTCAACTTTCTCTCCGCTGCTGTAGCCAGGAAATACGTTGTTGCACTTTGAAACAAGCGCACACGGGGCAGTGGAGCGGCAAGGTGGGATCACACCGCCACACAGTCCGAGGGCGGGCCTGCAGATAAGAGCCCGGGCGGCTCGGCTCGGCGCGGCGCGGCACGGCGCGCTCCCCCGGAGCAGCGAGTGACTGCAGAGTACACCTGGCCTGGCAGCCTCGGACCATCCAGGGACAACTGGGGAACGGCTTCCTCGTCGGCCGCAGCCCAAACTGACACAGGGAATCATGTGCGGTGGTTGGAGCAAACGCAGCGAGGTTGTGTGTGTGTGTGTGTGTGTGTGTGTGTGTGTGTGTGTGTGTGTGTGTGTGTGTGTGTGTGTGTGTGTGTGTGTGTGTGTGTGTGTGTGTGTGTGTGTGTGTGTGTGTGTGTGTGTGTGTGTGTGTGTGTGTGTGTGTGTGTGTGTGTGTGTGTGTGTGTGTGTGTGTGTGTGTGTGTGTGTGTGTGTGTGTGTGTCCGATCTCCTAACAGCTGTACTGCTTTCCTAACCTTTGTGTTTGTCATACCAGGTTAAAGGCAGGGCACAGTAAGGAGAAAAGAAAGTAGGTGGGGGGGAAAAAAAGAGGCCGAGAGTAAAAGG
The DNA here is from genome assembly GCF_022379125.1 of Scophthalmus maximus. NCBI lineage: Eukaryota > Metazoa > Chordata > Actinopteri > Pleuronectiformes > Scophthalmidae > Scophthalmus > Scophthalmus maximus. Next base: position 15,849,939 of record NC_061531.1, on the reverse strand, counting down.
TGAGACTGGAACATAGGAAGAGTATCACGGCGTGACAGCGCGTGCGAGTCGGGATTGTAAACGTGTCTGCCGTGGACGGAAACCTTTTTGTAAACCTCGACAAGCTGCCAACACACTCGCTGCCCTCCAGACAGCTCCTGGGCCGCGGTGCTGTTGTGCTGTTGCTTGCTACTAAGGACGCTAACCAAGATTAAATATAACGATTAACATTAAATGTTTTAGCACCCTAAAAAAAGCACCCCAAAAATTTGCGACCAGGATATAGTTGCCTCTTTTTGGTGTAGAGGCCTCTCACTTCACTCTCACTCTCATTACCCTTTAAAAACACAGAAGAAGTGCAATAACGCAGTGCAATAAGATATACAGATATATGGATACAAAAAAACCTTCTCTGACTCATGACATCATGAGTGATGAATTAATATTTTGGCCGCGTGGGAATCCTCGTTATTTAGCGGCGTCACCGACCGCTGTCAAAATAACACAAATTTAGTTTTCACATCCCTAAACTGCGACATGCCGCTCCGTTTGCAGAGAGTAGCGTAAATCCTGCAAATGCTTCACGTGTTTCCGTTGCTGGATGTTTTGAGCGACACACTGTTCATAATGCACACAACGCATAGTAGCATGAGCCACGCCCAGGGTTCAGTTTTCTGACTCGTGGAAAAATGCGGTTGTGACACAACCGGCGTGAAAGTTGTCAAATAGTGACTCAGTTCTGTCCCTCCATCAGCGACCTGTCAGGTTCGTTTCTGGGCTACAATCCATCTTGGATGCTTTTCATCTTTCTTTTTTTTCCTCCAATGTCTTCAGTCAGGAACATTGCTGGATAAACAAACCACTGACTGACAAACTGCAGACTTTTTTCCGGTATCATAGCTTTTCCCTTCCATTGCATGTATTATGACTATTTTATTTTTTTTGCTGCACAGTGGGATTATAATGTTTGGTTTGTTGCAAATTTTGCAAAGCGGATGACGTTGAAAGATGAAGATAAAGTTTCACCATCTGTCTTTGCGAGACGCTCTGACAGTTGAAAGTCCATTTGTGTTGAGGAGCAGCTACGTTGAAGTCAACCAGGATATTTCCAACAAGATCTGGCCCGATGTCAAACACTAAAACACAGCTGGTGGACAATCCGGCGATGGTCCAGCTTTTATGTCTTCAAAATGACGTGGGATATGATTTACAGAGATCCGTAGCTTTAAACAAGGCTCAAATAGTCTCATTTGCCCCAAGTGTGCCCGTGGTTAAGCTTGTCGGAGGCTTGGGGGGGGGGAAATGAATGAAACGATACAGAGAAGGGACGACGGCCTCCCTTAGCAGCAATGTGGTGCGGCCCAGCACAGCAGCCAGTGTCACATCCCATTCCTGCCAGGCCTGAGGAATGTCCAGCCCCTGACACTTGTCCAATCCGAGCTATCTCAAGCTCTCTCCTCCAGCTCCACGCCGGCTAATCTCTCCTGACACCTCACACAGGCCCGACAGAGAATCACTCTACCCTGAAAACAATCCAGCCCTCCTCCCTCTCCGCCCCGATCGGTACCAGCCCCCCCCCTTCCTTGTGTCTGTCCGTCTTCCTTCTATTTCCCTTCACCCTCCCTTCCCTATCCATCCCTTCCCCATTACTTCTCTCTGTGGCCTACTCTTTCTCTCGTGTCTCCATCTGTCTTTGTCAAGCCATATTCTGCTCCTCTTCCATTTCGCTCAATCTCTCCTCCCCCTGTCTTTGCTCCTCCACCCTCTCGTCCTCGCTGGGCATATCGCGCCTCTGTTGATGAGAATCTCGGAAAGAAAAAAGACGTCATGGTTTGCCGGATGAGGAATAGCCTGCGTTTCCTCGAGGACTCATCGGCATTCAGAAACGGCATTTTTTTTACTCAACTGGGGGTTGTTGCCCAAGTTGGAGCGTCTTTATCTCTGAGCACACGTTTACGGACGGAGAGAAGCTCCACAGGATCACTTTAGGATGGGAAGGAGCGAGCAGAAACACAGACATCGTTCCCACGAAGCCCGTTCGCCGTAAATATATTTAACTTTTTGGAAAGAAAAGAGAAATGAGGGACTTGCTGATAGGATTTTTTTTTTTTTTATGTTTGCACTGACAGGCCGCGGTTCAAATTCTTAGTTTGAACAGAGCAAGAAACATTTCCAGTCATGTTGTTCGCACTCTAGTTAGTTGGACTCACAGAGCAAATTAAACCCTTTTACAGATCACTTTGCCTAATTAGCGTATTTTGGGATACAAGAATTCTCGTGAGACGAGTCACTCAAAAAAAATCCCATTTATTATTTAAATGTATTCAACAATTCCAAAAGATAAGATAGACAAACATGTCATAGAGTTCATTTACAAGCTGTTTGTTCTCCTCCTCCTCCTCATCATCATCATCCTCATCTATAGAGCCGCCCACCCTACAGAGCACAATCTCATTGGCTGCTGAGTAAAATATCTGTCATTGGCTGTAGCACAGAATAACTCTGGGAAAAGAACAATGTAGCGATGGCACGGCACATGCTAAAATGCAGACGCACACAGGCACGCACAGATACACACACTCACACGTGCAAACGCGCGCGCACGCACACAAACGCACGCACGCACGCACACAAACGTGCAATCGTAATAGGCCGAGTCACTCACGCAAATCAGTTTCATTCTCTTGCACGTTGTCAGGTCGCCATGTTGAGTAAATATTACCATAATTCCTGTGTCAGTGAATATGCAGCTAATGAATGGATGACATGACATCCAGTGAAGCTCAGAGATACCGAAACGGAAGAAAGAAATTGCCCACTCACTGTTACTGTGCCTGAATGCCTCCTCCACCTCCCCACTGTCCTGCTCACGTCGGGCTCTTTGTGCCTTTTTCTCTCAGCCAGATTTTTTCTTCTTTCTTTTTTTTTTCTTCTTTTTACAGAGAACGACGGCTCCGAGGTCGGCACAGCAGAGAGGAAGCAAGAATGGCCGCTCCGTAACTTGGTTTTACCTCAGAATCTGAACTGAGATTTTGCTTCATCACACAGGGCCGGTTGTGCCGAGCAGAGCACCTAAACATGACTACAACTAGAACATCGAGGAGACGATTTGAACTCTACTTTTTAATCCAAACAGCAGCAGGATATTGTGTGTTTGTGAAAAGGGTGAGGTGGCTTTATGGAAAAGGCTATTGTCTATACGAGAGGCTTCCTTTGTCAGATACATTAGAAGGTAGAGTGCACAATATATTGTTATTCTCCACATGAACAATATATATAATTACCTTGCTATAGCCACTGATGGAGACAAACACCCACTGCCGTGAAATACTGACGGTCTTGATTCAAAGATTTCTTTTTCCAGCTGTTACATCTCTGAGCTGCATCACAAGTAACATCTCACGAATCCACTCTCTCAGTCAAACAGGATATCTTCACACTGGACAAATATATTCTTTCTTTTTTTTTTTTTTTAAATCTCATCTGTGTAGAGTACTATGCATGTCTACAAAATAAAAACACAATCTAAGGGGAAATTACACGGAACAACACTACACGTTTCAGTCAGTTTGAGTCCGCTGACCGTTGCCACTGTGGAAAGAAGAGGTGAGATCATCCACTTTTGCAGGGTGTTTTTCGTTTTTGTTTTTTTGTCCTTGATATTTCTGTGCAATGGAGCGGGGCTGAGGAGGAGAGACACTGAAAGCGTGGAGGTTCTGACACGTCGGCACTATGTCGAGGAGCACAGGAGAACCAGCCCACTTCCCTGACCCACGTCCGGCTCTTGGCACGCCGCCCGCACCGGCGCCTCTTGGTGTGTCCTCGGAAGCTTTACATTCAGGCTCGGCTACAGAGCCTGGGTGTCTTGGCTGATGGATACGAAGCAGAGGTGTCCGTGATGATGGAGAGAATAAGGAAAACTAGGATTCTGGCTGTTAACACACACCCACTCTTCCCCCACCCCCCTTTGTCGTACAACTCTTTCTCTGGATCTCTTCCCTGTTTGACTGTCTCTGTGTCCGTCTGCTCTCAGTCTGCGTAGAGGATGAAGCCGGAGAAGGTGCTATACTTGTTATTGTTCCCTCCATGGGCTTTGCCTCCGTCCAGTTTGATATAGACCTCGTCGCCTGCGTCCAGATGGAGGATGACGCTGTTGGAGGCATAGTCATAGTTCTGGTCAGCGTCTTGGGCGATGGCGCTGGCACGGACCTGGGAGAGAAAAGGGGCAGACGACACATGTAGGAGAACAGGTTGGCTCGTTAGCTATGGTACATTTCAGGACATGAGTTTAATACATTTTGAATTGGACTCTCATACTACTTACACAGATACTAGAAAGATTCTCTACTCACTTTTTTAAAATCTCTGTTACTATCTCTTACATACCTCGACCAAGGCTACACAGTTCTCTACATTTGTTGTTATAATACTACATATATATAAAGATATATATATATATATATGTATATATATATATATGTATATATGTATATATATATATATATATATATATATATATATATAAAGATATATATATATGTATATATGTATATATATATATATATATATATTTTATTTTCAATTTAGTAACAAGATCTGCATAAAATACACACAATGGTAAGATAAAAGTGTTTTATTCATTATTTTTTTCGGTACAAGAAAGTGCAGGACTTCTGATTCGGAATCACCCAACGATAATTTCCTGGAGCCAGATCTCGAATCCATCCCTCCAATCTTTGATCAATTTATATTGAAAAAGGTTTTGATTAACTAGGAAACAAACAGTTCAGACCTAAAATATTCTAAATAACACATACAACTTCATTCTTTTCAGGTGAAGTAATGAAAAAAAAAAAAAAAAAAAAGGAATGAGGAAGGAAACAAAGATGAAACTAAAAGACTGAAAGATCTTTCAGTAAGAATCACTTGCTGCTGCGACCAGAGGGAATTTTGTTGCACGGATGGAGACAGTGTATATCTTTTTTCTTGAGTTTTTCCACTGGACACACGAATGGCAGGAACATAGTTCTTCATATTGATATTGAACCTACAGGAGCGACCAGGGGGTCAGTCAGACCTCAGGCCGTTCTGTCAGGCAGATTTATGGCTTCAATCTAGCCAGCGGTCTTTCATAGAAAACCTAACACTCGGCCTCGGAACACAAGGTCCAGACAAAGGGAAAGTTTTCGGAAACTGGGGCCGACTCGGGGGGCCTCTGGCTGCCGAGGAAATTACTGAGAAGTACAATAAGGAAAACATCAAGGACGACTGCAGAAATATTTCATGACGCATAGCGCTGCGTGACGAGCATCACCGGAATGAGCTTGTGTGATTAAAAGGGGAGAAAAGGAGGAATCTTTTTTTATTGTATTACTTCTCTATGGTTCCCATTGTCCGACTGGGTGTATTTGTGAGTGGGTGTGTTCCTGTGTGTGTTCTGCCATTCTGGCTTTAGGACATTTGGAGCAGCTTCTAAATAACCTGTCCTGGCTAATTAAGACCTCCACCGCATACATGCGGCCTCCCTCCCTCCCTCCCTCCCGCCCGCCCGCCCTCCCTCTCTCTGGGGAGGAAAGTGTAGCTGCGCTGCCAAATGGGCGCTGAAACAACTGATGTGTTTTTTCATGTGTGCATGCGTGTGGTGGAGTGAGGGAGACGACACAGTGGTAGGCTATCGGTAGGAAACGACCTTGTGATTTTCTTATATGTGGACGTCCATGTTTCCAGACTGTTTGTACCTATTTATTTGCCGAATGGGAGTTAAGAGTGAGTTAAAAAAACAAGTTAGGAGACACAGTGAAGGTCACACACTAGGAGTTGACAGCTTGTGCCTGGTGTGCACACCGGCCTAATTCTCATGAACCGCAACCTTATTCTGTACAGTGCATACAGTCTATAAGGAGTTGGACAGTGACATATGGTATTTTAGCTCCGAATTCCAGCACCAATACCACTAAGAATTCCATCGATTCAACGCTGCAACCATCTGTAACATTGCTGGACTAAAGATGGACAGTTTCATGATTGTCATCCTTGTCATCTTCCAGACTTCACACAGCTTTTTCCTCTGCCCGACAACTGTACACAGCGACTGAGATGAAAGCGTTTCACATTCGTGTTGGACCGAACAGAGGAGGACTTTTCTTTTCTTATTTTTTGGTTCTCCAGATTCAAGACAATGCTGCTGCTGGATGATGATCCCAACGTGACGACGAAAGAGGTAACATTTACAGTTAGTTCGGTCACCCAGAGGATTTGTTATTCCCAATTATATTTAAATCCAAATAACATTGGGAAAGGATGCTAAATTAAAAACTATAGGGACTATTACCTAAGAGGCATGGTTTCATTTTCAAATCCAGTGTGTTGGTTTACAGAGCTGAAGCAACAAAAACATTTCCTCCTCCATCGCATACTTACAGTCGGCGCTGTTGCCCGATGCTATTGAACGGTTTCTAGCAAGGAGACCGTCATAACAGTCATAACTTATATAGAATACAGTCGCACGAGGAGACCAGTATTTTCTCTTGAGGTGATAAAAATATAAAGTGTTGTACATCCTTTAAAGTAGCCACCGGTTGAATCAGGCAGTTAGTCACTTAGTCTGATCAGTAGGGTTTGGTTCAAAATCAATGATTGATGTGTGTTTGAAGGGTTTTCCTGCGGCTCATTATCAGGTCTCTAAGGTCCAATCTGGCCCCTCGCTCCTGCCTCGGCGTTTGTCCAGACATCTTTAAATCGGGGCTTCGGTTGGACGAACAGGCAGCAAAGAGGATTCAATTTAAATAAATAACTCTCTCCGCCAAGGAGGTTTTGTTTATGCCCCTGTCTGTTGGTTGGTCGGTTGGTTGGTCGGTCGATTTTGCAAAAAAAACCTATTAAACGGATTTCCACACAACCATTAAATTATGGAGCAGATCTTGGAATTGTTTTTTCACTTTCTCCAACATTTTTGGACATTTCCACCAGTTTCCCAGAGGAATAACACATGGAGCTCGAACTCGAGCATATTTTGCAATTTGGTGCGGCGTGATTGAATTAATTAAACTGTTGGGCCTTGGCGGGCGTATGCGCTCTACTGAGTGTCTTTTTAGTTTTAAGATTTATGCACACATTTCACAATTAGCCTCTTGCTAATGCTAGTGTATTGCTTTTATTTGCAGTGTCTATGGATTGAGTTAATGAAGTTTCATTACGGATGTTCTCATCTTTTCTTCAATAATGACTATTGCGATTAAAACTAAACTGTCAGCTCATCTAAGGTGTATTGTTTCATCAGCCTGCTACTGGGAAAGAAACATTTCGGTAGAGGAAGTGCAGAGGCGTACAAAGTTTGATCAAAACAGCAAATGTGAGTCTTTCGTGAACTGGATATCCAGTAGTTTGAATCAGAGAAGCATGCGAGGATGGGGACACTTATTTGCAATTAAAAAATTACTGATATAAATTCATGCGTTTTCAAGCTGCAAATTATACAAGCATTTGAAAAACACAACATTCTCCAAGAGAAGACTTGAGTGTGTGAAATACTTCCTTCCAGATCAACACAATGACGAACAGACAGATCTATACATTTCTGCACAATATATATATAACATATAGAAATATTCACACAGAATCAAAATTGCACATGCTGCCACAGCTGTTAGTTAAATCTAAATATAATTAATGAGCATTATTAACACGTATCATACCAATTTTCTATGATTCAAAAAAAAACTGCAAAGCTCGAAAGTTTCCCCAGGATATAAAAGGAATTTGAATCACTTGCAGCTAACTTGAAACCGACAAATCATGATTACACTATAATACATGGGCCAATTTTCCGCTGGACTTGTTGTGAAGTGCTCTTGCAATCCACCCGATGCTCAGCTCTCACATGAACTGTTCTTTACATAGCCTTCAGCTCACGCTAGAATTATGGAGCAGAGGGCGGCAAGGCTGACACTTCGTCAGCTTTCTTAACAACATCAATGTCGATGATTTTGAAGAAATAAAAATGCCACATGCATTTGGTTTGACTTAAATTAGAGCGGAACACCGTGAGTACGGTTTAACCTTTCCCAGGCTGCACAAGACAAACAAGAAGATCTGATGGTTTCTCAAAGTTAAAAAGGAACAAAACACCATAGACAGTATCAGTCATGCGAGCGTATTAAATTAAAGGCTAACCTGAATAATTAAAACTCCGAGGAGAGTTTTTAGGATGCAGGGGTAATATATGCAATACTGTACTTTTTTATTTTTATTGTTTACCCTCCTGATTAAATCTAGCACAGCTCATATCGATGTGCAAACACAGCCTCCTGTTCTGGCTGTGAGATGCCTGTGTCCAGTGCATATTAATATGATATGTGCCCTGAGTGTGCCAAGTCAACATCATCTTATTAGAACGGTTACCGCTTTTGGGTTGGTGGGGGCGGCGGCGGCGGCGGTGGGGGGGGTGACGACGGCTCAGGAGGATTTGTCAGTTGGGATTTTAATGAAACTTTAACGAAATATTTGCTCTGCAGGTGTTCACACAGAACCCGGGAACCTCTGGCAATGTCACAGAGGTGTAATGTGGCTTAAATTATTATCTTCATTATTCTTTTAAGGAGCAAAATTTACGACTCCTTCCAGAGTGCGTTTCGTGTCCGTGGGGAAGGGGAAATACAAATATAATATTTTTCCTTCAGCAGGAAGAGACAGAGTGAGCAAAGGCAATGGTTTTATTGTTTTGTTTTTTTTGCTTCTTGGCTCTAATGGGTTTTATCCCCCTCTGAGACCTAACTGCCGCAGTCTAAGGCCTCCTTCGTTCGCCTTCAGTGTAAAGCACGCTTGATTAAAATCTCTCACTATTTGTGAAATAATGATCAGGGAATTCCTATAGGAGCTAGTTTTATTTCTTCTTCTTTCACACAAAGAACTTGTTAGGGACAAGAGGCGGGGGGGGTTCGAATGCAGGATTACGGCTGACGCGTCGTGAGCGATGAGCAGGACAAGCGGCCAATCGGCAGTGCGTGACCTTGACACGGAATATGTAGAGCAACTTTGACAAGACAAACAAAGCATGAGGCTGTGCGCGGCCGGCGCCAGCGATGGTAAATGAGGTGTCAGGCAATGTTGTCTTCCTTGTGGCTGCTCGTGCGTGTTTTGCATCCGTCACTTCGTCAGCATGATGGCTTTGATTGAACAATATTCCGAGTGGCGACAGGAGAAAATTCCAGGCTGCGCTCGGGCTTAATAGAGGATGTGTGCCGGGGAAAAGTGAAGTGTGGATTCCCTTAACTTGTGCCCTTGTTTAACTGTGAATATGAATGTCACAGCTTTCAATAACGGCGGTATTTAAACAAAGATGCTGCCCCAAAGGCGACACACGTTTGAACACAGACCGTCAGTGGTGTGGGATATCTATTACAATCAGCAATTTCAATTATCATTATAAACCGTAAAAAAGGATGCCGTTTATGAAAATGGTGATAATTTGAAGCAATGTGATGTGTTGTGTCTGGCACAGGGACGAGCCTGTAAAGTCTCTGTGGGACGGTGATCTTACAAGGGGCTTTGTCACCGTGACAAGGACATGTCTCGCGGCTCCGCTGACAGGGATTTGTTGACTTGATGTTGAGCCTCCATTTTGGATCGACGAGTCTATTGGTCCTCTTTAAATCAAAGTGTGCTGCTGTCTAATTGTGTTTGAACAGTCCAGCCATGCACTGCATGCTTAATAGCAGCTTAGATGGCCTGCCACTGCTATTGAGCCTGCTCCAACATTTGAGTGCGCCACACACACAAGTACACACACTCGAGGTGTCAGAGAGGCATACACATACATGCCTTGTTTGTCCTTTTGTGTATGCAAACACGCACATGAGATGCAATTTGAAGATAACCAGGACAGGAAACTACGATGGGTTGCAAGTGACTTGTGTTATCGGAATCCTGGCGGTTCTCGTATGTGTCACAGGTTTATTTGTTGGAGGAACCTAAGTGAAAAAATGATAAGAGGAATGAAATGGTAACTGGCAGATTTGCCATCTGTCAGATGCGGGTAGGAAAAGGCTTCCGGAATTAATTTCCCCGGCTGTTCCCTTTGTACCTGCTCAGCCTCCTTTGAAACAGAATGACTTTCCTGCGCAAACCTCTCACTGTTTGTGGAATTTGCTTACGGTGAAGTCTGGCGTCAGACATTAGTGCCGCTGACACTTGATCCAAATGTTGCCAAAAAAAACCTTCGGGGGGGGCCATTTAAAAACGATACCGCAGAATGGGCAGCGGCAACAGAGAGGAAGAGATCAAGGCAGCGCCTCCTGAAAGAGGCTTCGCAGAGGAAACAGCGGTGGCAAAAAAATAGGCATCAACTTTGACCCGCGATCCAGCTGGTCTTTCCTTCCTTGTGTCCGACTCGTCACTCGCCGTTAATTACCGCGGTACAGTAGAAACAGCACAGTCTGCCTCTGGCGCCGACACCAAGACTACAGTAGCATCACTGCTCACGGCATCGTCTGCAAAGACACTTCTTCACCGCAAAACTGTTTAACTTTCTTCACACTAAGCCTGTTTTTCCCCCTGTGTGCTTCCTAGTAACCCTGAGGCGCTTACATCTTCCTTTTTTTTTTTTTTTTTTAAAAAGAGAGAGAAAAAAGGAACTCCTCTAAAATGAGGCAAAGTGAGTGTCTGTATAAGTGTCGGATGAGAGGCAAACTGTCAGCTTTGCAATGACATGCATTATTCATACAGTATCTGATTCATCCTCTCTTACAGTACTAGGGTGAATGTTGATGTCTTACCCATATTCATTTAAAAAAAAAGGGGGGGGGGCAGGAAGTGTTAAACACACAGAGCACCGTGAGTCATTCAAAGCCATTGACTTGCTGCTATCCAGTAAGGAGGGAGGGGATATCCGTGGGTATTTGACTTATTCGGAGAATTTTGGGGAATGGCTAAATGTCAGGGGCGCGGGGAGACACTGACAGAGAGAGAGATGTTTGCATAAGAGTGCCAGGGGCCACTGGTCTGCCTCCCATATGGCCCTCATTATAATGAAGAAGCCTTGTGAGTCAACACCATAGCAACCTTGAGTCAGCTAGCCCACAGGAGACAATCCATACCCTATTTTAAACTGTGTTTTTGATCTCTCTGCAAATCAGCATAGCAGCATTTCATGAGCTGCTGAATCGGAGAGGCCAGTGCACCCGTGGCTCTCTGTAAAGCTCGGTGTAAGATGTTCTCAAAGCAAATGGAATAATGATGGACAAGGGGTGGGCATTTTTTTCCGGGCGAGTTCAGAAACTTCACCAGTAAATGATAGATTTTCCTCCCTGTGCGTGCGGATGACAGCGCGGTGTCATCTTGACATTTCCAATCTGTGTGGAATTTCCTAACAACACGGGCCAATCTTCATTTAATAGCCCTCGCACCTAATTAGGCCAGCTCTAATGTTCCACTCGGCAGAGTGTCAAATCCAATGTCCAATTACACAGCAGATCAAGGCCAAAGGTCCGCCTCCACTAGCTCTCGGGCTGATTATAGAAGAAGTGCCACGGTGTACACCACACAGAAGGAGACGGGTCTTGTCAGTGGGAAGGAACGAGACACACACGTATATGCCCACACGCAGGCACATATATACACTTAAGGGGATCAATACTGTGGGCAAAGAGGCCGAGCGACTGAGGGAGGCTCTCTCAAACGCTGCCTGTCTGCGCCAGACAGAGTCTCTCTGTTGCACGCGGCGGACACACAGAGGCCTCTCAGTGCTGGAGTCGGAGCACGATGACGAATGGCGGCACCGAACATTACCAGAATGTTAAAATCGATCTAAGTATTGCTGTATCAGTGTAGATAACTCACGGGTTTCCCTTTCTGTTATTCACACGTCTCTGTGGAACATATGTAAGTAATCAAACATAGCACAGCCCATGTCCAGATGGCTCGGCTTCCACGGTTAACGTTTGGACCGACGCCACATGCTGAACACAATTCGGTGGGTTTCACCTGGATACACAGCAACAGCATGAACGGCCTCCGTGAGTGCACCGGAGCTGAAGCCCCCCTCCCCGGACGTGCCTTCACGAGTGGAGATGGGCCGAGGCGACCGGTTTGACGGGCAAAATGACACGCGACTGAGCTCAGCTGAGCAACACCTAAGGTTAAGTGAGAAATCGCAAAAGACGCTGAAGCGAAGGTGAGCTCAAAAACTCCAATCTGAGGAAAAGGACGGCGCGCGCGTAGCCGACGCTGTTACAGTGCAATGCATCACTTGAGAGCAACGAGGAATATTGATGGCACCGTGTGTTGGCGAATCGATTCTTGTGATACCACAATCCACATTCTCCTCTGCAGCTTCAGAAAAAGAAAAAAGGAAAAAGTTTTCTTTTTGAGATTAAACTTTTTTGCCCCTTTTAGGAAAGTGAGCTCCTGTAGACCCGACGTAGAGGAGAGATGGAGGGCAGAGCCCAGTTGGGGGGGGGGGGGGTTTCAGGCAGTGGGTTCGGAGGGTGGGGGGGCGGAGGCCTGCGCGTGTGTGTGAGCATGTGCGAATGTGTGTGTGTGTGTGTGCAGGAGAGTGCAGCGGTAATTGCTAGGGAAGAGCCATGTGCACGAAGGACGTTGAAGCTTATTAAAGAAGGAGACAGAGTGATTATTCACTATGGTCCTCTTGAGAGACTGACGCCGAAGTCATTGCTTTTAATTAACTCTGAAACGGTTTTGCAGATTAATAACAATATTAAGAAGGGAACGGCGAGGAGAAGCGCAAACACATCCTGGATCTGGTTCAAGCTTTTTAATTACAATTAAATAGACTGCGTAGCACAATAGCACAATAACTATGTCTTTTCTGTCCTCTTTTTCTTTCTCCATCTTCTGCTGCCACCACTGTATTTTTTTTTGTTTCCCCCCTTCTCTCTTAGGGTGTGTCCACGACACGTTTTAGCGAAGCACCGATTTAACGGTGAGAGTTCAGGATCGGTATTTGGCAAGCGAGTTGAAAGAGTGTGCCCATGAAAAGCCAATAGAGTTTGTGGAGAGGAACTTGGAAAGCGGATAAAGTGTATACCGTGCTGAAAATAGATTCCTTATTATGTTTGTTTACCAGGAAGCTGACTTTTTTAGAAAGGTGTCAAAGTCCCGGGGACAATGCTGCGATTCTTGTGCTGCTGTCTGGCAAGTGAAGAGAGGAAGTGGGAAAAGACGGAGAAGACACAGAGTAACCTATGGATGTTGATGTCGAACGCAGCTTGTAGCGAACCCCCTGGAGTGGCAGAGGAGCACGCGCTGGATGGGAAGCAGCGCCGCAGGGCCCGGAAACCCGCTGCTTCACTATAAGCCAACAGATGATAAAATGCTAGTATCGTCCCCCCATTTCCCCGGCCACCTCGCGGTGCAGCTTTTTGCTGCCGTAATGAGCCGAGGAAAACACCAGTGTGACTGTACCGGGAGCTTCGGCTTGACCCTCGGCACTTCATCAATGATGTAGCATAAGCCGGCCCAACACTTATAACCGTTCACACTCATTTTACACAGATCGAGGCCATGGGGCCTTCTCCATCCGCTAACGACCTATTAAACTCCACAGCGAGAGCAGCACTGCACATTTACGCATAAAGCCGTGCACAGGACACAGGAAGTCAAGAGACAGGGAAGCGGTTACTACTTTATAAACATTACGCGGGACTCTGGGGATGCACACTGTGTGCGTCTAACTTAAGTACCTCCACACCCTCCTCCTGGGAGCACAATGAAGCGGGAACAGAAGGCCTTTTATTGGAGCATATGTTCTTCTTCCCCTATTATACTGTATATCAATGCTTTTACGCCCACCCATAAAACATTCCTGTTGAGTGAGACATTATATATAGAAGGTGATTGCTGTAACTCTCTTTTCTTGCTGGCTATGAACTTGGCAAAGGAATTAACCTCTGGCTGCCTTGGCAAGGGGGCTGCAGAATCACGCCACAGAGTCAATGCCAACTAAAAAAAAGAAATATAAATATCTCCATGTTACCCACATCGTGGTCCTCAGCACTTGTAATGTTAAGACCCCGACCACTTTCTTTGCTTTGTTTGGATACTCCACTTGGCAAAAACAAATATAAAAACTTAAGAAAATGAGAGAAGTAGAAGTATTTTTTCGCCCAGCAGATGTGAAGCGGTCCACAGCAGCTGCTGGGCCGCGATGTCAAACGAAAAGTCGGTGAGTTCCGTTTTTTTGTGGATTTTATTTTGTGATTTATCTCGCGGCAAGTATCTGTGTCTCTGACTGCAGAGCAAGCTGATGATGGTGAGTCAGAAAAGCCCCAACATGTTCATGAAATGAATACTTGACAGTAGAGACATGTCAATGTCAAGGTGTTCCTCAATTGTCCCTGTCAATATACGGAACCGCCTCAACTTATCTTTTTCACTCCACTCTGTTTGACCCGTAAGATCAATGCAGCAACTATGAGTTGCCAGTTGTGAGTGTGTCTGTGTGTTCTTCAAACTGCTGGTTATCATGAACAAGAATATGTCAGGATGACCAGCTGCAGCCCAGCAGCAGCAGCAGCAGCAGTAGTCTGCAGAATTTAAAAAAATTATATATTGGACAAAACAAAACATCAGTTGATATAATATTTAAATTCTTCGCTCCTTTGCGGGGCAAAAAACTGCCTCCCAAAGCAAATAAAAAACCAACATAAAATCGTTTTTAAAGAAGAACTGAAGCGTATAGGCAACAGCTGAGCTCAGCTAATATGAACTTTCTGTAATCAATCCACACATGAACTTACATTGGAATCAGTTGAAGAAATATTTGTTGTGCAATGCATCCCTCCCTCTGGATCCAGAGCAGAGTTTTTTGTTGTTGTTGGTTTTTTTTTACTGCATATGACTCATTAAAACTTGAACATTATGAAGGAGATTAACCACACACCCCTTGTCCAGGTGATGATGTCAGGCATCCTTTTATAAAAATCATCGTGTGAGCAACACGGACACAGACAGGTGCGCTGCAGGCTCTCAGGTGAGCTCTGATGACAGATATTGCCATAACTTCAGGAGCTCAATCAAAAATTACACAAGAATAACAGGTCACAAGTACAAGTAACAAATAACAAGAATAGTTGTTGTTTTTTTTGTTTTTGTTTTTGGGGGGGGGGGGGTTATAACTCAAAGATGGGACCGAGCAGCTCCGTGGTTCTGTCACGAAACTCTTGAGATGTGTTGCCCAAAAAAATCATCTATACGTGAAAGGGCAGAACTATTGAATCTCAGAGGGGATTTGAAGATGAATCACAGCAGAGAGCTGCTTCAAACCACCTACAGGTTTTTTTTATACATTTATTTTCATTTATTTCGTAAGACTTTCTTCAAAATCTATCATCTTTAGATTTCTATCAAGTCATTGATTAAACCATTCGGTTTCAGTTAAAGTAAACTTTCTGCAGATTCAGGCTCCTTGTGTGAGTGTGTGGACCCGTGTGCATATGAATCAGTAATAGAGAATAAGTGCACATATTATTTTGGTCATTTGACCCAAAAAAAAGTAAGAAGAAAGATGCAAAAAGATTTAAAAAAACTACGCCCAAAACATTAAGTGCAGCTGAGCCTCATGCATTTATACATTAGCGAGGCTTGACAATGTGTGAAATATGATGCAGGCGACCCCTTAACCTCTACTGTCTCACGCTGTCTAATTATATAATATATACCTTAACACTGAATTGAACTGGAGTAAATGCATTTAGAAAGTATTGACATATGTCGACTGATTTTTTTGATGACTGAAATGAGTTTTGCAGGATTAAATGTGAAACATTAAATTGGTCGTGTCCTTATTGCTGCAGTAAACAAAGCAAACAATGACTGCAAATAATTATAATACAGCATTTCTTCTGTTGTTTTTCTTCTCTACCCACCGGCGAAACGTATATTTCAAAGGCCACTTTGAAGTGAAGCGATCTGACGGCTGATCGGAAAAAGGCTGCAAACCACACTGGCACACATTACCCAAACCTGAGAAGACCCTCGGGTGCGCAAAACAGAATTAGCGCCCCATTAAAACGATGCATCAAAGAAGCCGTGAATAGATCATATAGACGTCCTGATGCATTTATCACGACTGCACACACCGATGGATGCGGCGGCAACACTATCCGCTGGGTTTGCACGGACAAAGTATATAGTCCAAATATTGACGGTGTAATTTATATTTCCCCCCCCCCCCTCCTCTTTTTTTTTAGACTTAATCTGCCCACCAGACAGCACAGTAGACTTAAAGTTCAATGAGTTTGTCATAATGGAAACGGAATGTCAGTTATTTATACTCTTTTCAATATATTATATTGTCAATAATGATAAGAACAATAATGACGATTCGTGCGTAAAAGCCCACAATCATTCGACTCAATCAAACACAATTGAATGCGCTCGCATCTTTATTACACTAATTAAGATGGGGGGGGGGGGGGGGGGGGGGGGGGGGGGGTGCTTGTAAAAAAAAAAAAAAAATCATCATCACTCCTCTCGCACTTTGCTAAACACAGATGCCATCCACGTCAAGATGATACAAATCCAGAAACATAAACGACCGATCGGTTTCCACATTTCTACGGCGCAAATGGCACCAAGGACCGGCGCGCTCGCTCCACACCAGCTCAGCCCGACACCGTGACCGTCCTTCGGATTAACTGAACTGTGCACCGCGGCAATGTCAGGACGCGGGGTTTGCAACTACAGTCAACACATCGTTATCTCCGGGGGCGCAGGGTGTCACAGCTGTGCGCTCCGCGCTCCGGAGGCGCACGGCAGATGCGCGCGCTCGCCTCACAGAGTCCCTTTTTTTTATTTTTTTTTATTTGACTTGCTCTTTATGAAAGAAATCAGCTTTCCGCAATGTAGCCTATGGATTTTCTTTTTTTTTTTTAAGGAGCGAAACACAGCGAGGGAGAGGAGGAGAGTGAGCATCAGAGGAGTCAGGGAAGCTTAGGAAACTCGGGAAAACTTTCAAAGCACTAACCTGGCCGTTCTTGCAGAGGTCTGCCCACATGCTGGTGCCATCCCCTCCTCTCATCAGCACATGGTAGATGAAGAAGTATGTGCCCGGGATGCTGCAGATGAACTTGCCCGAAATGCCATCGTAGTTGTTGCCCAGGTTGGTGACCACGTCGTCAAACTTGAGTATCTCATAGCCTTCGTGGGGGTTCTTAAGCCCTGCATAGAAGGCCACCCGAGGCACCGTGCTGTAGGTGGCTGTGCTGATAGCTCCATTTCCCCCCAGACCCAAAATCCCAGTCCTGCCCTGATCCCCTCTGTCACCGGGAGGCCCGGCTGGTCCTGGCGGTCCCGGTTCTCCGGGTGGTCCCGGTGGTCCGGGCTTGCCTGGCCTGCCAGGCTTCCCCTGCGGGCCCTGCAGTAAGGTGGAGGGTGGAAGCACGTTGCTGTGGTCGCTCAGCGCCTCTGCCTCCGCCTGGAGACCGGTGGAGCTGGTGCTGCTGGCCGGCGTGCCCTTGTTCAGGTAGGGGTCGCACACCATGCGACAGGTGCCCAGCATCTCATAGTGGCTGGCGTCTGTGCCCACAGAGCTGACGAGGACGGGGATGAGGACCACCAGCACCAGGACCAGCATAACCCCCACGGCAGCCGCCACCAGGGTCTTCCTCCCGATGCTGAGTCGGGGAAGGGGCTGCGCTGCCAGCGTGGGTCTCCCTGGGGCGGAAATGGTGACTGCTTTGTGTGGGGAGCCCGTCGCCGAGGAAAGGGACCCGGAGATCCCGAGGAGAGTTGCAGGAGGAGCAGCGAGTGTGTGAGGGTGAGACAGAGACCCACATACACTTGATACACCTCACTGCTCCGCTCAGTCACACTTAACTAGGCAACCAGTCACTCACACATACAGAGGGACTCGAGGAAGCCCAGGCATACGCGGGGAGACATTCAGCCTGTACTTACAAACACAGTCTGACTTGTGAGAAGAAGAAGCAAGAAGGATGCAGAGCCCAGGGGAATGGAGTGAGAGACAGAGGGAGGGAGGGAGAGAGAGGGAGAGAGAGAGGGAGAGAGAGGGATGATGAGAGTGGGAGAGATACAGAGCCGTCACTGCATCTGTGTGTGTGTGTGCATGTGTCTGTGTGTCTGTGTGTGTGTGTGTGTGTGTGTGTGTGTGTGTGTGTGGTGAGTTTGTGGTGCCGGATTCTCAGGCTTGGCTTTTTATACGGCGGTAGCAGCGGAGCCCCCTCCTCCCCTCTGCTCCCCTATCGAGTGCGAGGTTGGTGTGGTTACGTCCCCTCCTCTCTCTCTCTCGCTCTCCAGCTCACTCGGAGGAAGGACTCTGATCCCGTTGCATTTCTTTTTTACCACTCTCCTTCTTAACCACAGAGGAACCAACACAACCCCTCCGACCATCTCCCCCCCCCCCACCCCCCCCTTGCTTCCCCCCACCTTTGATGCCATTTCTCACTCCCTTGCTCTCTCCTCTCTCTCTCTCATCAGCATCCAGCCTCTAAAAATAAAGACGGAGCTGTGGAAAGACAGTCTCTTATTTTTTCTTCTTCTTTTCCTGGAGGTGGGTTCTAAAGATTCATGCATACATGTGCATAGACACAAGGCAACACTTAAATCTGCTATGCCAGCTTCTCAAGTAAAAAAAAAAAAAGGTGCTAATTACAAAAGCTAATGCCAAGAACGAACTCACAAGCCAACATCCAAACTGTGCAACATAAATGCAAAAATGAGAACAAATAGAGGACGTTTTTAAGCTTTTATGATCTTTGTGGCACCTCGCATGCAGCCACTTTTTTTAAGGGCAGAGGCAGCAAATCTTTCCTTCAGTCGGGGGCCACTGACATCTTCTGTTATTCTACTCACCTCTTTGCCTTCCTCCCCTATGTCAATAACCGTGTTTCTCCACCTGAATGCGCTGACACCATTTCTTATTGGTGTCTTTTTTTAGGTATTGATTTCATGGTTTTTATCAAATTAAGGGTCCTGGTTTGGAGGAGGGAAAAAAATCTATATGCAGCAATGATGTCATTTGTTTGACATTTTCATCCCTTAGAGTGATGAATGGTGAAGTAGGAAGGCAAATAATGAAGTCTGTAGATGACAAACAAACATAGTCATCATGTGAAACGCGTGGGGTGTTTGCTAAGAGGGCGGCCATCAGTGTTTTTTTGGTCTAATGCACTTCCGAACAAAAAAAGAATCGACAAACACGGTCAAGATAGACGTGAGAATACGGCACGTTCATGTCAGTATGAACTGTCAGTTGGGAAAAGAGTGTCCATGGTAGTCAGGTGTATGTTTTCACTGATATTTCGGGGGTTTGAAATCGCCAACGGAACACAGTGCAGCTGGTAGCCTAACAACCCAGCGATGTGCAGTTAAGGTCACAGATATCTAGCGCTGTTTTTAGGAGCAGCTTTTAAATGAATTAGAAAATACATATATTTGGGGCAAGTGGTTGGGGTGCGTATAACCACATGGGTGCATGTACACCTTGAGCTTGACCTTGAGTCCTGGCAGTCGTGTCTCTCCACCACTCTCTCAACTCATTTCCTGTCTCTCCTTCACTGTATGTATTGAATTAAAGCAAAGAATACATATTTGTATTTTAGGTGTGGCCGTTTCAATTTTTTTTAAGAAAATGTCTGAGTAAGTCCACATGAGTAGATAAAGCAAGAAAATCGCTGGGGAAAATTCACGGTGAGCAATTGGGTGTGTTGATGGCCATAGACATAAACACTGCTTTCAATCATCGTTGTATGCTCTAACTAGAACGCCACAGAATGTTCCGGATACTTCCCTGCATGTGTGAACGCGTCTGACTTATCTCCGCCTGCGTTCGTCCTGTGTGAAAGGCAAACTGCAAAATGAACAGACCCGATTCAGTTCATGTCTGAAAACAGCTTTACTGAAATCAGCTGGGGTGGTCATTTGCTAGAATGAAAAATCTGCCAGCTCTTGGCTTTCCACATCTCGTGGTTTAGACAGGACAGTTTGTGCCCGAGCTGGACCGAGCTCTCGAGACAGATTGAGATGGATCAGCGCGCAGGATGCCTGGATATTTGTTACCACATGCTCTCGACATGTCACCAGTCATTTTGGTGGGGTGTCTGTTCATCTGTTTTATCATCATTAAAACTTAAGTTGCAAACTTCTAGCGTCACCAGTTGGATGTCTAATTTATCGCAGAGCTGAGCATTAAAGACATACTCAAATACTGGGCACACCAGGTGTCCCCGCACTGCATATTTGCCTGTTTTGTTTTATTTGTGGTAACAGACATGGAGTTTGCCTATATGAAGAAGCACACAAGGCCTAAATTGGTTTTTGGGTTTGTTTAGGTGGGATGGGCAGGTAGGCGGGGGGGGGGGGCATTGTTTGTTCATCACACCTGCCAGCTGTAACTGCCAGTCAGATCAGTTTGCCCAAAAATCTCTAAATCTCTGAACCACTGAGATCAGTGCACACCAGAGAGGACAAACAGAGAGCGATAGAGATGAGAAAGACGGGGAGACGAGCATTTGGGAGGCAGAAGGGGAGCAAGGTACAACACAGAGAGGGAATTAACCGCTCTGACAGCTGAGCTTTATATCAGTGGAGCCGGTTTGGTTTGCTTGATTTGTTGTTCGTGTCCAGCTCAGGGGGCTAAATAAAAAAATATTTTTGCAGCTTTCATTTTACATGCATTAATTTCAACCTTGGACCAGATAAATGCTTCGATTTCTATCACTTATTTTTTGTGAATTTAGTATGCTAAACAGCTAGCCCTAGCCTCGCTTGGCTGTCTTGTCACTTTTCCGATAGTGAGTAGCTTTAACGTCCATTTTGAGGAAGTAGGGTGTTCGATAACCTCTTGTCCTCTAAACGCAACAATGGCTGAAGCCAACCTACACTCCTGGCATGAAGGGAGCATAGAAAACTAAGGCTGGAAGATGATTTAACTCCACTAATGGTTGAAAGTCTCATGCAAAGCTTTGTTTTCCCCAGTTGGCAAAAAGAGTCATACAAGACTTTTAGTAGTAGTAGTAGTAGTAGTAGTAGTAGTACAGTTCTTATACTACTATTCAGATACAGTTTAAATACTATAGATCAATAGTATTTTGTTAACAAAACAGACTTGTGTCGTAAATTTACAAAAATACTGAAAAAAACCCTCTATCTATTTCTGATCAAATTTCATTTCTGAAATACAATTAGAAATTGTGAAGGTGCTGCCAGTTAATTACTGTACATTTACAGATGAAAGATTTACAGTGTAGCCTTGTAGAGTTGAGTCTCCACTCATGGCACCTCATGTGTGATGCCAATAAACCACACAAATTAAATATATGTCCAAACAATTTGTTATAATGTTTAAAGAATATACCACAGATTATGATGAGGGCGAAAAAGCCTTTTGAAATACAGTAACCGGGCAGATGTGAGGACAAGGGTAGAACAGGAAACGGTAACCTCAGCAGCACCAGAGTCCAGGCATCAGCCCAGATCCAAACACACCTCAAAAGCTTTTAATCACTTTGTTCTCCCTGGTTACAAAGGGATGGGGAGTCAGAGCAAATGTTTCCAAGAGTTTCTGAAGTACATGAGGGAAAACCACAAAACACGGAAGAGTGAAAGAAAGAAAAATATTCGTTTTTTTTGGCTTAACAGGTCAAAGAATCAAAACAACATCACAAACACACGAGCAAACACAGTAGACGCCTCATCTCTAGTTGAGTTTGTGTCTCTGATTGCTTCCCTTGTGTTGCTCCTGACCGAGGCTTATCAAAGAGCTCCTTTCATAAGTGCCAGGATCAAGCCACTGCTGTGGCTGCTTGGCACCCACTGAGGTGGTTTAGAGATGGGGAGTGGAGGTGGGGGGGACTTCAAAACAAAGAAGGCGAGGCAGAGGAAGTCAGAATTGAAGATAGTAAGTGAAGGGGAGATGGTGCATTTGTGCATTTAAAGGAAAATTGGAGAGAAAAAGAGGCTGAGTTTGGAGGGGAATTGTCCCCTTTGTCTGCGGAATAAGTGTGTGTGTGTGTGTGTGCGTGTGTGTGCGTGTGTGTGTGTGCGTGTGTGTGCCAGACAGAGAGAGAGAGAGAGACGGGGAGAAAGAGGGCAACTCTCGAGTCTGGGGAGGAGCTGTTTTGTATACAGTGTGTGCAGAGAAAATGTATATGTTTTTGCTTTAAGCCTTCTCTGCCTCTGTGATTTCTTGCTGACGTGCAATATAACGCACAGGATATCCAGGTGAGTGCAGAAGCAGTGAAGGACATGACTCTGGAGGGAAAAGAGCAACACACACACACACACACACACACACACACACACAAACCCCACAGAGAATACCCCCTCAGGCCATGTGTTCTTCCTCAGCGCGGGAGCCGCGGTTCCATCGAGCCCGTCGTCTGCCCCGTCTACTGACTTTGCAAAACCAGAGCTCGTGCACTGAAAGACGAGTTTAGTCTGGTGTTCACCTCGTGTTTGCACGGTTGACCCTCACAACTAAAGTGATAATGACATGCTGCAACCCCTTTGCATGTTATGTCACACACAATCAAATCTGCCTTACATCGCATGCACTTTTCAGTGCAGTGAGGTGATTACAGTCGCATGCTCTGTAAGATTATGAAATATTTACTAGCTGATTACACAGACACAGTCGTCAGCCAAGAGTTAAGATACTGCACGGGGAACGATTTGGTGGTGATGTTCAGGGGAGTTGGATTTCGCCATCCGTGAACGTGGCTTGATCCTTTAGTCCCTGTTTACACGTTGTGTCCTTTTCCTTGACTAAGCAGCAGAGCTCCAGGGAAATTGTTGTTTAACTCTTTGTCCTCCATCGGCAGAACGAAGGGAGGTGAGAAACTGCGGAGTTGCTCTTTGGCTGACATGCCGCAGGGTTGGCTAATATATCCAGGTATCATAATGAATGTGGTGACGTGTGTGTGTGTGTGTGTGTGCGCGAGTGTGTGTGTGTGTGAGAGATTCATGCTCCCTCAGTCTTGCCTGCAGCGGGCCGGTCGTGGCTTCACTCGGTCTTGACTTCTCTCCCTCCAGGCTCCCAAATGACGGGATGACCTTTCCACCTCGGCCAGGTCGGCAGCGTCACTCACAGCGTGAAGTGAAAACTCATCTCCTTGCTAAACACCTTCACAGTGCTCTCCTCTCCTCTCCCCTCCTCCACTCGCATCTGATTTGAATCCTGCCACGCAAGAAAGGTCAGAAATTTAAATCCTTGGATACATTAAATTTGCAATACTTACCATCTGCTCTGTGAGATTTGAAGCTCTATGCACGTTTACCATTTGGCATTGGTAGAAAGAGAAATGGTGCTCTTAGTTTAGTCTTGACAGCTAGTAAAATTCCTATTATCAAACATGTTCCTCAGTCTGCAGCATAGACTGTCAATAAAAATGGGTGTAGTCACCTGGTCCAGTCCTAAAAAAATTCTAATGCTAAACTCGAGGGTTCAAACAGCAGTTCACAAACCAATGAGTGACGTCACAGTGGGTTGCCACATCGTCTGCAGTCAATCATGTTAAGATTTCCTATGCATCATTTCATTGAACAACAATAAACTATGCATAGTGACATTACTTTTTTGATAAGAGGGAACCTAAGAGGAAATCTGTGTTATCTTAAAATGAGCTGTGACACTGTAAATTAAATGATTCTTACCTCTCTCCCTCCTCTGACTAGTTCTATTGCTACAAGGTCAACGCAATTCAAAGTTCATATGTACAGTATGTCCCTGTTGATGAGTGCGAGTCAAATGTTGACCCTGTTGGTCCAAAATCTAGTCCGGTGATAAATGTGCTGCGTTTTTAACTGTGACAGTGAATTGTGTGTGAAATGCAGTTCACGTAAAATAGCTTAAAGGAGTTTAAAATAGCTCATTCACCATTTATATGAGCTGTGAGCAAACCACTCATAGATAAGCAAACCCAATCTCCATGCAATTTCTACTGAAACCTGAGTGATCTGTGGTGTACCATTTCTTTCGTGTTACTCTCTTCTGGTGCGTTTGCTCTCCCTCTTCTCGCGTGACCCAGGGGACGTCCCAGGGTGGTTTCCTTCACCCAGGCACTGAAGACGAGAGCCTGTCAAAACCTCCGCCGCAGTCCAGCGGAGACTGGTCTTGCCCCCAACGTGGCAGGGCTGCAGCAGAGAAACCACCGGGGGATTCATTCTGTCTTCGGGGAAAGGGAATCAAGCTTGTGAAGAAAGAGACAACTCCCCCAGAGGTGAGAAACAAAGGGAGGACATGTAGAGTGTTCATAGGAATGTTTTAGGCCTTTATCACATAAAAAAACATGCTTGTTATTTGAAGGCTGTGAAAAGCACCGGTGATTTAAAAGGCTTAAGGTGCCAAAGATTTATCAGTGAAGTGCTGCCCATAATTCGATAATCTCAGGTTTAAAAGAATAATTTGCCCTTTTTCGTAAATACATTTATTTACTTTCTTGACAAAAGGTAAATGAGAAGAGCGATGTCATGCTCGTGTCCGTAAAGAATATAGCTGCGTTTCCACTGCAGGAACTTTTCTCCAGGAACTCTGGACTATCTCCTGGGACTAAAATGTCTTGTGTAGCTACAGCTAGAAGACTGCTGATTTTACTTGAGGACAACGCCTGGAACTCGGTGAAAAGTAACACAAACTTGCTTCCAGTTCCTCTGAAGCTCACAAATGTTGACATTTTGTGTCTTATTTGTTTAATCTGTTCAAAAACCAAATGGCAATTCAAAGAGGTTTAGGTGTTTTTCATACAGATTAAGTTTAGGTGCTTTTCAACAAGATGGAATATGTAATTTTTTAAGTCATCTCATTAGAAAGATCAATCCTTTGTCCCTATACCTTTAGTGTCATGGTGACAATAATAAGCACATAGATAAAGTTGAGGGATGCTCACGATTTCATTACGATTAGGCCAAAAGGTTCAGGAAAGGTTTGTGATTTTGGACCTTCGTCATCATGGATAAGGTCGTCAAACATCAATTGATATACGAGAAAATAAAGTTTTAATTTACTGATTTTATGTAACTGTATACATATATATATATATATATATATATATATATATATATATACACACACATATATATATATATATACATATATATATACACACACACACACATATATATATATACACATATATATATATATATATATACACACATTTATTTAATCTTAGTTGGGTTTCCACAAGTCCAGGTTCATACTGGAAGTATTTATTTTGCTTTGTTTTGTCTAACTGTGCTGCCCTCTGCCCTTAAAAAGCACTGAAAACCCGGAAATTATTGGCAATTATGCTAAATGATGATTGTATTGCCTTGCGTAGTGATATTCATATTAAAATAACTGAGTTAGAAGGCAATAATTGCACACTAAGTACACAAAAGGTCAAGGCTCTATACGGGAAAACCGATGCATAATGATCTCTTCACATATTTCGCTGTGAGTTCATTGAAACTGCAGGATGAAAAAATCACGTGGTGTGTGGGAAGGTAGAGGGTGGGAGTATAGAAGCAATAAAGCTTCTGGAAATACATCACCAAAGGACTAAAACAGAAAAAAACAAAACTATATCTATGTAAAACTATGTATGAAAATATACAGACAATGAAATTGGTAAGAACCCACAGTCACAGCACTATTATGTCATGTAAAATACTTGATGGGCTTTACAGTACAATGTCACATGGAGTCATCCTCTCCGCTCGCCCTCTTCCCTCTGTCCGCCAGTCACCCGCGGGCCCCCTGACTCCCGACCTCCAACCCCAGTCAACCTCCCACCCCGCCATTCGTCTGTCTCACGGCAACGGCTGTTCATGCAGGATTAAGCGTTATGCAATATGTATTTATGCATACGAAGTCGACCCGACGAATCATCTGCAACAAGGAGGGATTTTCTGATGAACTCCCATGGAAGTTCCTGTCCCTTAAGCTCCCATGTCACTCCGCGGACCCGTCTCCCAGCTCAGTTATTCTGTATATCATGAAGCCATCAGGGAGGAGGGAGTACAGTACAAAACATCATTAATATAAAAATCATTAATATGGATCTGGGGAGCAGGGAGAGTACATCCTGAAATAATGAGAAAAACCCATGATTACTGATGCAGTATCTCCCCATTTGGATACATATTTATTATTTATCATTAAAAAATAAGTGAATCATTGTGCTCAGTTTTTTTGTGAGGCGCTTTTACCGCAGCCTGCAGACGGTTCTATTGGTGCATCCTGGTCCATGAGACACTACTGCCCCTTCTGCATAGGAACATGTGTCTTTTAATGATTCAGTTTTCTGCTTTTCTTTTCTTTTTTTTCCGCTAAGAGAAAAAGGGGTGAAAAAAATATATGTTTTTTTTTATTTGGCTGAGCATATATTCCAGTGAAATCTGCTGACATCCATGAGTAAGTCGACCACCTGACAACACACCTGCATCCAAAAATCGTTCCAAATTTCTCCCGTGAGATTGAGAGAGACAGAGTGGGAGAAGAAAAAAAGAAAAAGAGAGAGAGAGAGAGAGAGAGAGAGAGAGAGAGAGAGCAAAGGGCAGCAACCCAAAAAGCAGTGGTTCCCTTCCTCCTCCTTCCATACAGCATTGGCAGTTAATTTAAATTCTGCAAGGAGACAACCCATAAATCACCTCCATTCTGACTAATGGCTTCTGCACTGAGGGAAAACTCTCGCCTCTTTACCTGGAGAAATTCTACACTGTAAAAAACGCAGGCTTACACTTGTTTTCAGAGCTGCAGTGCCTTTGTGAGTGTATATATACAGTATGTGTGTGCGTGTGCGTGTGCACCACTTTCCCCATTGTGCTTCACTGAGACACCAGCTCGACTAAAGAGTCAGCAGCTCGACTAACCCCCCTCCACGAGAGCAGCTTTCACTGGAGGCAGAAATCCCCCGGTGTTGATCCATAATTAGCCCCATAACTGCAATGTCTGGCGTCAGTGTTTGACACAAAACTAACCTTGGACTCAATTCCCCCGCCCTAAAAAAGAAAAAAAAATCACCCGGGGTTAGCGCAGTAGCACAGCTCACCCAGATTTGTGAGTCATAAAAGCTTTTTGTAAATTTTGTTTTCTCATACTCTAAGTGCTAGTACCGCGGAGACGTTGCGCGAGTTAGAACTTGATTATTTCAAAGCAAATATTTTTCTGTGTGTGTGTGTGTTTTTTTTGCCCTAATATTCGAACATTCTTTTGTCCGAGGAAGGAAAATGTTATGCAGGAAAGTAAAAATGGAAAACCACTTTCACCATTTCACCCTCTGTTTGTTTGCATTTTACTGGAAGATAACATTACAGCTACAGTCGGATTTTTCACACACAAGCTTAACATAATTTAGTACTTAATAAAAACAGAATTTCATCCAGTTTACTTCATCACCATCATCCATCACTTATCATTTTGTTGAAGTCAACAGTTACACCTGTTTGTGTCAGTAAAACAACTATGAACATCTGTGTGAAGAAAATAATAACCTAGAATATTTATATGTTTTCCCCAGATATAGGGTATATTTTGGCAAAAATCTAACATTACTTTCTGTTTAACAGTTTTGCTTATGCAACACCGAGATTTATGTATTTCCGTTTGTCTCTGTGCTTTTCAAAACACATCCACAAAGTCCCGACAAAACAGATTATCTGAGTTTATTTTTTATGTAAAATTCTAAATAAATAATATCTAAAATAAGTCCCCCCCCCCCAGAAATATCAGAGGGGCGAAAAAAGGAAGAAAAAAAATAAGTTTGGTGACACCCCTTGAGGCAATTTATCAGACTTTACC
The DNA here is from genome assembly GCF_022379125.1 of Scophthalmus maximus. NCBI lineage: Eukaryota > Metazoa > Chordata > Actinopteri > Pleuronectiformes > Scophthalmidae > Scophthalmus > Scophthalmus maximus. Next base: position 15,822,206 of record NC_061531.1, on the reverse strand, counting down.
AGACCTCAGCTCCCAGGTCGAAGGTCAAGGGTCAAGGTCACTTTGACGTATCGCAGCCTGTCGGGAACTCCATTACATCTGGTGCACACGTCCACTTGGATTCCTGGGTGAACTAATTTGAATTTGGTGGTAAGAGGTTAGAGGTCAAGGTCACTCACAAAGCATGTTTTGTTTGTTTGTGTCATGGATTCCTTCACCAGTTATAACACAATTCTATGCAAATATTGAATGAAAAACAGGTAGGCGCTCATTTATTTTTAAGTATACATTACTCTTGTATTTATTGGTTGAGTCTTTTGTGAGATTAAAAAAAAGAATTTTAATAAATTCTCTAATTTTGTTGTTTCTTTTTTTTCTCTTGTGCAGTGAGTGTACAAACCGTGCAAAGAAAAAAGTCTTGCCTTGTGGAGTGAGTGCATGTGTGTGTGTGTGTGTGTGTGTGTGTGTGTGTGTTTCCAGCAGCATTAAAAATTAACCAAATACAAACTTTCGGATTTGATTTATTCATGGCGTATTGCTTACAAAAAAATTAGCTCTGCATTTCTAAGTGCCGAACGACTTCTCTCCACTTTTTGCTCAGAGTGTGGAGAGCTTCCCTTTTCCAGCTGTAACAAACAGCTGATGTTCAGTGACAAGATGTGATCCCGAGCAAACAGAAATACCATATCCAGACACATACACACGTCAGAACCAGAGATCCAATGAGAGACCAGAGGAAGATTAAACAATGCTTTCCACTCTGTATGCTGTTACACACTGTGGGCGTTTAGTCTATACGCTGCCCGATGAAACGGGGCCATCGTCTGTGCAGTGACCTGTAGTAACCAGCTTCCGCCAGCTCCGGGCTCTTATTTCCTCCAAAGTAACACGGATGACCTCCAGCTGTGATTGGGGGCTCTGATCCCCCCCGTGGGTCATACATGTGTTTTAAAACTCGACTACACGCTTTTCTCGACTGCACTGTTTCCTGCGGAGATCTGACAGAGATTTAGAGGAGGGTTTAAAGCCACGGGGGCGTGACACTGAGATCCAGTGCTCTGGAAACACAAGAGCCACGGCGGCTTCCCCTCTTGGTTGAATGTCCAGCTGTGGGGCAGAGATATACGAGCCTACGATTTTCCAGGCCCCCCCCCCCGCCCCGCCCCGCCCCGCCCACTGACACCGCACCAAAATGGGAACACCATCACTTCCCCCAGCAGCACCTGGTGCGCTCCAGCTCCCCACAGCTTAAAACATCTGGGCCGTGTGCTGCACCCAGATGATTTTAGCCCCTGCAGTGGTTCGCTGCAGCGATCCCTCACACTGCTTCGCCCCTTCCCACTCACTAATAATGACCATGATCAATCATACGCGAGGTCGCACTGCTAGAACATCGCACGAGATTAAAAAAAAAGGTGAGGTACCAACCCCCACCGGCCGAGCAGGTGTTGGGGTTGAGATTTCAGTCAGAGAACAGAATGAAGGGGTCAGTTGAACAGCACGCCGTGTGACGTCGTTCTTCGCATGTGACTCCTGTGGGGTTTGTTTTTTTTCCCTCTTCATGAAAGCCCTTTTCTTTTCATATTTTCCCCCTAGCTTCTATCCCATTGGACATGACTTTCCTCCTTTGAGTTTTCCCTCTCCTCTCCACTCTGAAGCCCCGGTCCTGTAATCCAATCTCATTAGCCCCGTGAATGGAAGGCTCTCTCCGTGTGAATCCATTAAGAGGGTTTCTCTCTGGCTCCGTCTCTGTAATCTCACTAACCCCGCGGGATTAATCACCCACAGAGAACAGAAATCGATCCATTTAATCACTAAAAGATGTGACAAAAACCCTGTAACTTGGGGATATGGTGGGAAATTATTGGCCAATTGAAATTCATTGAAGAGGGAAACGGGGAGAGAGAGGGTGGGAGTAAGACTTATAGAAAACTGTTTTCTGTAGCAGCTTAATAAGGCAATCACGCCACATTTTTTGTGCCATGTATTTGTGCATAGAATGCAGCCTTTTTATTTTTTTCAGTAAAGTAATACACAAATGATTTAAGGCCCAGACAACGAGTTTCACTGAAACAATCCTGTCGTTTATTAGAAATATGAGTAGGCTACCTCACGTTTATAGTGCCACTCACTTTGTTTGGGCGTGTGCATTTTCAGCCGAGGTGTTATATTTGAGAAACGAGGCCAGGGTCCCGCCGAGAAGCGCTCTAACATTTAAGGGTTTGATGATGCCTCCGCGGGCCCATAATGAGAAGGAATGGGGGTCGCCAAGGATACGTTAACCCACTAATAAAATCTGTCTTCCTTTAAAGGGTGTTAGAAAACCACAATTACCCCGTTGACATTTTTTCACTGCATGATTTATGAACTAAATATTGAATCTCCCTGCCTTATTCCGGCGACGGAGTAATATAGGGGAGTTAAGGGGGCAGTATTGATTGGCTAAAAAGTGGTGTTTGATTTGCCACAGACCTGCAGATGAATGGAGAGGAGAGGAGAGGAGAGGAGAGGAGAGGAGCTCAGCTCAGCTATTGATGAGTTTCTCTCTCCCACGGCCCTCCACCTTGCAGCTCCTGGCCGTCTGGACACCCGCCACGTGTGAACAAGCTTTCCACTCACATCATCTTCTCCACTTCAACCTATAATTGGCCATATGTGTCACCAGTATCCCGATGCTGCCGTTGCTGCTGCTGTTGGAAGGAAGGAGAGAAAGACAGAAAGAAAGAAAGAAAGAAAGAAAGGGAGATCACGGCTTTGACAATGTGATTTTTTGGTGGTGGATCTTGCTTTGACGTGTCAGGCAAACCATATGTTGGCACTGTGTCGGACCTTCTAACTGCCGCTGGCAAAGTAGTCGGCGAACTATAGCAGAGAAATAATGCCGTGGGTGTAAACTTTAAGCACTTGTCCTTCACATGCTAAGGCGCGGACATAATGAGATATTTATACCACCTCGAGAGGATATTTCTAGCACCTCGGCTGTGGACAGAAACTGTGCAGTAGATCATCAGTAGGCCAGCCACTGAATAAGCTGAATACATAATGGCCCAAAGTGGCCCGTGCTATGTGGTATTCGTTGAGCATTCATTAACCTTTCCTGCTGCTGCAGCAGTTATCTGCATTAAGTAGTTGGGTGCAGTGTTCAGAGAGGTTATCAGGTAAAGATCATTTGATAGAGGAACCCTGCTCAAACAAACTCCAAAACACAAGTCAATTACATACGAAATATGCAATCGAGCCTCACCTTGAATTCTATTATAATTGTATTCCCGCTTTTTTTTTGTGTGTGTGTGTCTCTGGAAGTGACTGTCAGTGAAATTGGCTGTGAGTGTGTCAGTGACACCAGAGAGGGAGACAAGGGGGGAGAAAGGTCAGAGTTTGGATGAAGGTGGGTCCCTCTTCCCCGGTCTGAAAGGCAAATGTCACGCCAGCCAGCCGTGAGGCCGCTAAAGAGTGCAAGAGAAGGGGCGAGAGGAGGGACGGGTCGAGCGAGCGTAGGGGGGGTGGAACGAGGAGAGGGGAGGGGGAGACGAGGGGGGAATAAGTGGGGAAGATGTGAAATGCGGCGGAGACGCTGGGCAGATGCTAAGTGGTGAGCGGCGGTAGTAATCTTGCCAGACAGAATAGCAGAGCAGCCAGCTCCGAGGCAGCTGGGGGTTTTCCCACAGGGGGGTTACGAGGCAAAATACATGTGAAGCAATGACACGCACAGTCGGTAGGCTCTTCGCCCCGAGGTGGAACACTTCACTACTATCTTTAGCATAGAAGTAACATGAAGTGATCATTACTAGAGGAGTGGATTGTTATGAGAGTCTGTGCAGATGAAGAAAAAAAAATGATGCCGTCTCCTTTCCCTTTCTTCCACCTTGCACTAAGATTATATCATAGATGTGACTAAATTACACATCTCCCTCCTCGAACACTTGCTTCCGCACCTGTCAGATGTGATCTTTAATCCGGATCACTTGAATCTACAGAGGGTTGGGAGAACAAAAGAACAACAACAAAAAATCATGTGGGCAAGATTACAGGTTCAACCGGCGGAGAACAAATAGTCAGGGGTGGTTTGATGGTTTGACACTGTTCGTTTGTGCCATCAGTGGCCTATAATCACGCAGTGCACAGATGATGATGATGATGATGGTTGTTTCTTTCTTTTTTTGCGCCACGGCAACAAAATCAGAAAGGCCTGTGCTCTGAGGGGTGTTTTGATGCCACGTCCGCTCCGTGGCGCCGCCTGTCCCTCGCTTCCTTTTAATCTAGTGATTATCTAACAACAGCCCGGTGCCAACGCATCGCGGCGACGACCACAGAAGTCAACTGCCAACGAGACCTTTTTGCGGAAGGATATTAAGATCGCATCTTCACCTTCGTGTGACGCGACGTCAACGACACGGGCGTTTGATGAGCTGGGGTGCGCAGTGGTTCTAATTGTGGGGTGTCGCCGTCCTGATGGTTAAAAAAAACATACCACACGCTCAATTAAGAGTTTGTTCACTGCGATCATATTTTCCTCAACTTCTATCCTCGTCTAGTTTGTTTACACTCACATATTACAATATATCAAAGACCTAATTATAATGATAATAATGTTGTTTTGCAGAAATTAATTTAGCACTCCATGTGGTCTGGTCCCACCTAACAGCGTGAATTTAAACAACAACAAACTCCAGAAACTACACTCGTCCGTACAAATACTAATGGTGACTGTTACTGTACATCTCTTTTCTCACAGTGAAGACGGCGCTCTTACCTCAGTGAAACATAAAAAAGAAAAATTCTTTGATCAAATCTCTGGGGCCTCTGTCGTTGATGAGTTACTCTGGTGCATCTTTAGATGTGAAAGCACCTCCTGGATCCACTGAGCGTCTTGTTCACATATTCATTAATTTGTTCTTTAATTAACACATAAGCTATCTGCATATAAATGTCCACAGATGACACGCTCAACAAGTGAGCTTGCGTCGTCTTTGCGTTTGTAGGTCTAGTGCTGCGCCTCTCTCATATTGTGTTAATAATGATGACTCAGTGTCTGGTCTGCGAGGCCGGATTTATTGTGCGACCCTCAAACATGATGAATTAAAGCTATTATGTTTGCTGTTGTTTTTTCTGACTGTGAACATGATGATTGAGGATGCTTGGGAGTTAAAGCTTCTCTTTTTTTCTTTTCTTCCACAGAACAAAGTTGGATGTATCAGTTTTCTCTGGTGCCACCTGAGAGCGTCCAGTGGCATCACGAGTGGAACCAGGCCGAGACATCGGGGGGGGGGGGGGGGGGGGGACGCAGCGAGGTGGCTGCATCCCCTTCTGAAGGAATGGCAGAGGAGGAGGGCACTGGCACCGTGTCTGCTCTCATGACTTAGTGAGACACGTGGGACCTCCGGAGGCGGGCCACCATCTGGTGTCTGTCACTGAATTAGCTTGACACCCTGACGAGAAACACAGAGGCTTCACAATGTGCGCCTGCCTCTCTTTCTGTCTCCTTGCGACAATGATTTGGACTCGCTCACAAAGACTGGCAACCGCCGCCGCCGCCGCCGTTGCCGCCGCCACCACCATCCCTCCCTCCCTCCCTCCCTCCCTCTTTTCCCTCTCTGCAACCGCCGCCCCCTCCTCCCCCCGTTCTCGGGCCTCATCTCTCTCTGTATATCTCAGTCTGGTCTGAAGATAGACGAGAATCTGCTGTGGGATTATGTACTGTCGAGCTGCTAATAATGTTGAAGAGCCTTCTGGGCTCCCGCTCCCGAAGCAACGGTGCAATAAAGCCAGGAGCTGGGAGATACATGGCTGTTTAATGGAAACCAAAGCTTCAGACCTGCCTGTGCTATATTTACAGGTAGCCTCTCTGCCTCAGCCTTTTGCATCCCGCTCTTGTCTGCCTCTCCTTGCCTGCCGGGCCCGTCAGCCACCTCAGAGGATACCTGGCGTCCTCCTGCTCCCCGTGACCGCCCTACAGCCTCCCATGCCGCTGCCACATGGAACAAGCGCGCAGTGCAGGCATTCGGAAATGTGACACTTTGTCATGCAGCCGCCCCAAAACAGGTAACAAAGACAGATACAATCGCGGTGTTCTTCACAAAGCAGAACAGAATGCTCTCTCTTGGTCTCGGTCCGCTGTTTGTTGTGCTTAGTGCGACTGCCCAGTTTCCCCCAACTACTCAAATCTTGCCATTTAGTTTGTGCCATCTGTCTCACACCGAAGTTAGAATGGCTACGATGACACAACGGGGCCACTGTTTTGTCGTCTTGTTCTATTTATTCCGCGGTAATGAGAAATCAGCAGAGGGACTGGCATGGTGCTCGCCGCCACACATATACACCCATGAAGCTCTTCCCCGGCCATATGGCTCGTCTACAGGGGGCTACTTGACTCCTCTGACTCGGTGGCCCCAGAGGCACAGATCTCAATCGCTCCCTCCTTTTCAGAGGGTTGTCATGAAGCTGCACTGCCATGTATCCTTTTTTTTTTTATTATTTGCAGTGTCTCCATGTGACACCCTGTTGTCTCAGCGTAAGTGTTTCTCCCAGTGATTTACAGGTGGGTTGATTGTCAGAAAAGCCGCAGTGGGAAAAACGCTTGAGAAAATGTCGTGATCGTCGACGGCGGTCATGGGGACACGCTGTGTGTCATAGCTGCCCATCGTCTTTGTTGGACACTTTGTCCACATGCAGTAATCCTGACTTTAGCCCCGTGTGTGTGTGTGTGTGTGTGTGTGTGTGTGTGTGTGTGTGTGTGTGTGTGTGTGTGTGTGTGTGTGTGTGTGTCTCTGTGTGTGTGTGTGTGTGTGTGTGTGTGTGTGTGTGTGTGTGTGTGTGTGTGTGTGTGTGTGTGTGTGTCTCTGTGTGTGTGTGTGTGTGTGTGTGTCACTTCTCCGAAAGAGAAGACGGCACCCGCGTGACTAATTACACTCTCTCTTGGAATGTGAGAAGGGGCACAGATTAAGGATGGCACGCATGCAAAGTTTAATTCGGCGTCCCCTGCTCGGAGACTTTTAAATCTAGTGTCCTCCCAGCTCTGCAGCAGCAGCAGCAGCAGCAGCAGCAGACTCACGCAGACTCACGCAGACTTACTTCGTAATCCCCTGTGTCGCAAACGGTAATGTCTCCCGCGGCGCGGTGGAGTGGAGTGGTACAGAAAGTGATGCACACGAGGCAGCGCACTCTCCGGTATACTGACGTTAACAGACATTTCATTTAGTTGTTGTTTTTTTTTAACTCTGCCAACAAACATTGAGTGCAGATCAATATCTGCACGCCGTTCACTCGTGTGCGCGTCTAGATTAGACGCGTCCCCTCCAGATGCTGCCACCTTCAATTAATGTTATCGGGGGAGCCTCTATATTCCCTTTATATCGAGGTTAAGTCTCTGCTCCTCTGTGATGTGAATCCGCTACCGCTGATACGGGGAAACATTGACCAAATGAGTTTTATGTCAATATAAAAGAAAAAAATTGACAGTGGGGTGCTGTGGTTATGTAATCACGAGTGCCTTAACACCATGTAACACCGACTGTACCGTGGCAACAGCAGCAGTAAAAAAAAAAAAAAGAAATCAGCACCAGTTCAGTGATGCGTGTCGCTGGCGGATCTTGTCCACTTGAGTCTTTTTTGTTCGGGATGAAATTTCATCCGTGACACCCCCGGGGTAGTCCGAGGTCAGTAATGAGAACAACATCATTACACAAACCTTTTGTCATGCTCGCTGCAGCCTTTCCCCTGCTCGCTCTCTCTCTCTGATCTCCATTTCTCAGTCTATTGTCTTGCACAGATCTTGTGTCCACAAAACCTTTTTTTTTTTTTTTTCCTCCACCGAATTACTCCTGCAGCTCTTTCTTTCTCTCTCTCTCTCTGAATTTAGCAATCTCCCATTTCAATAAATCGGTCAACTCATTTCCTCTTCTCCCCATTTTTTTTACTTCATATCAGCCGTGAGATATTTAACAACCCCCCCTCAGGAATCATGTGTGAATGCCTCGGCTTCACTCAAAGCAGGGGCCGGGTTTGAATGGCACCTATCACGATAAAACATCACCGTTTTTTTTCACAACCTTGAGCCAAGGAAGCACAGCAAAGAAGAAAACGGAGCAAATATTGAACAAGATGAGAGATGGCAAAAGATGGTGATGCTCCAAATGAAAACAAATCAGGTAAACCGCCCTACAACAAAGAATTAGGTATTGACATTTTGAATTTTTTAAACTAGTAAATAGTTCGAAAAGATTTTTGTCAATTATTTACTATATGCACATTTTGCTTTCATGTGATTTATCTTTTTATATTTCTGGAATGGAAATATCTTACTCCGCGGGGTTATGTCTTGTTTTTTTTTGTTGACAGGTAACGGGGCTTGTATCTCTGATCTTATCCTATTCACCATCTTAACACTGATTAACACCGACTCAAAATATTATCAGGAGCTCGACCCTATTTATAACCTCTCTGTGCAAACATATGCATTCATCCGCATCACCAGATCAGCCTCCCACTTCGACATCTCCACTTGAGCACGTCTAGCCAGACATGCGAAGGAACCAAGCGGCGCTACTTGAAATATGCATATTAGATAGTCTTGTGTTTCATTGCTCAACCGATGGTGAAGCAAGGAGAGGAGAGAGAGAACGAGAGCTTCATTCATTTCACTCTCTGAACATCTGGGACAGTCCAAATCCCAGCAGGCGGCCACCTCAGGCACAGCCACGCCGAGCAGCGCACCCCGGTATTATACCAATGCTATCACCAAAAAAAAGGCCGGGGCCCGATGGATGTATGTGGAGAGACGAAGGTCACAAACTGTGCTGAACCAGCCGAACACAAACAGCCCCTCCCACCCTGTGTGAGACCACGTCTTGTAGAGCCGCCCCCCCCCCCCCCGGTTCAGAGTCGGGATTGTCCCCCCTGGTCGCTTTGTGCCTGTCGGGGTATATTACTGACAATCGAGGGCGCTGTGCGGCCCGGCGCTCAACCCGAATGAAAATGTATGGAGGCATTTAAGTCACATGAAATCTTTTATTCAGACGAATCTTGAGAGCAAACATGCATGTCTCCAAACACCACAATGCTTTTTTTCCCTGAATTGAATTATTTTATTTTGAAATCGCATGTTATCCACGCAGAAATAACACATCCCACCTTCATGATCTTCATCATGCTTTTCAGTTTTGTTCCTCATCCACGTGATATCCATTCACGATACAGTAAGATGTTGCCGTGGGAGTTTGTCAGCATGTGAGCAGATTGAAGTGTCTGTTCTGTGGTTCCACACTATGAACATCGATTAGTAATCGACTACTAAATTAATCACCAATTATTATGATAATTGTTTAATCGGTTCAAGCAGTTTTATGAAGAAAAAAAGTCAAAATTCTCTGATTTCAGCTTCTTAAATGTGAATGTTTTCTGGTTTCTTTGCTCCTCTATGACAGTAAACTGAACATCTTTGGTGTGTGGACAAAACAAAACATCATCTTGAGGTTTGAGAAACACGATCGACATTTTTCACCATTCCATGACATTTTATGGACCAGACAACTAATCGATTAATCCACAAAATAAACCGACATCTAAGCAGGTGTAAAGGAAACATCAACGGGGTTATGTTCAACGTACTCCTGAAACTGTCTGCGGATTAGTCTTGCGGGCAACACACTGACTTGACCAGTAGCCAGTTTTAATTGTATGACGCTGCACTTACGACAGTCTCGGTTGGAGGATGAACTGGAAAAATCAAAGGTCAAGGTGTAGTTATCAAAAGTCATTATAGTCAGTTCAGGGGGGGGGGGGGGTTTGTTGCTAAATGCAAATGTGTAAAAAGAAAATCCCTCTCCTTCTGAGAGTCAGGTGTAAAACGAAGTGTACGGATCCCGCGCTCTGACAGCGAAGAAATGAATATCCCACTCAGGCATAAACCACGCTGATGCGTGCTTTCCTACAGCCATGTGAGACAGGTGCTGCCGTGCAGTGGGACTGAGTGGCATCTTAAACCCGCCGCTCCTACCTGCAGCCGCACTGTGTCTCCAGAGCAACTGCTTTCCCATTTAGTGCCTGACAATATCCAAGCCTTTCTATTCATTTCCCGTCTTTCAGGCCGGAGGAAATGAATCGCGGGGGCTGTCAAGGAGAGGCACAGGAGCAATAACAGGGAATGTGAGAGAGAAAGGAAACTTTGATATGTGAGGTTTACTCACTCCTTATTCCTCACGGACCCTCGGGATATGTTACGGGACATCACACTGCAAGAGTCTTGCTGCTAAAGCTAACAGACCCGCAGATGTAATTTCATCCGCCCGTCTTTTCCTTCCCTGCCTCCGCGTTTTCTCTCTCTCTCTCTCTCTCTCTCTCTCTCTCTCTCTCTCTTTGCATCCTCTACCTCTCCTCTCACGCAGGCTGACTGCCTGCCTGTCCAGTGTCACTTTCATTTAAATCACCAATATCATGCTGCTGAGTCTCAGTGCCGGCTTTTAGACAAAATACCATCAGACAGACATTCTGTGGTCCTAAATCAAACATGCAGCATTTGTGGTGGATAATAATCACTGGACAATGTACCCAAAAGAATCTGGAGTAACTCTGATGCCATACTCTTCCCGTGCAGGATGTGATTATGGTATAGAAAAATCCTGTAATTCTCATCAAATTTTAATGGATGAAAGACTGAATAGCTGCACTAGAGAGCAAATTATTAAGATGCATGTGGATGAAAAATCATGAATGACTGCATTCAATTTCACGAAAATTCATTGAATAGTTATTGAAATGTTGTTTTTCTTTCTTGCAACGACAGACCCACTGACAGAACTAAAAAAACGACAACTCATGGACAAATGTGTAGAAGGAAAAATATAACAGTACAACACAATTGACCTGAATAGGTGAGATGGAGTTTGGCCGCAGGGCTGAAGGCAGAAGACGGTTCACGCCGGTGTTTCTCCGTCTTCAAACACTGGCCACAGTCTGAAGCACCGACCTCTTCTTCTCCACTGAGCTGAGAAAGGGGCACAGAATTAATTTTTTAAATATATTTGTTCCTAATCCTGCACATGTACATGCACTTAGTAATCTGATCGTGGCGAATACAGTACTTTATTTCATCTTTCCTTCAGTTCAGAGTGATTTACAGGTGCTTGGCAAACTAATCAGAGACAAACTAATCAGCACTGGAACATCCCGACAGCCGAGGTGGTCGTAAATAACGGCACGGAGTAATGACTGCACCTCGGCCCGGCCCTTTATCTAATTTGGAGACGTTTACACACCTACTGCTAAAAGACAGAACCGAGGCACGCGATCGTGTTTTGTTTGCAAAAAAAATCATCATTTATTCCTCAACTTTTCCGGAACTTCAGACTTACTATTGTAGAATCTGAGCATCAAAGTGTAAATCTAATCACTGACCAACCAAAACTATGTTTATTTACATAATAAGAATCCGAGGATGCATTATAATGCCAACACTGAGTGCACTACGTCGCCATTCTGCTCCTTTATTTCCAAGTTGTTTGTGGATCATCAGCTCACTTTTCATGCACGCTTGTCTTCGGTATGATAACACACTTATGTATAGTTCCTATTATGAAATAAATCAGCTGCAAACAGAACAAAATCTATATATGTCTGGGTTCTAGTTTTCAGTGAAATTGAAGATTGTTTCAGAAATTATGACCATCAAGTGGTAAATACCGTATGTCACTTCTTCATTTGCAAACTCCAAATGTGCCTGTGAGAACAGAGCGATCAGTGAGTGAATAGTTAGTTAATACAGTAGTAGCTGATGGGTCTGATCCATTGTTAATCAAACCTTCATGCTATGGGGCTTTATCCGATTACTTGTTAGATGTAAGATTCTGCACCCAAAAATCCTGATCTTTCCGATAAGTGCCCGGGGAACTCACTTGTTCATCTCTCTTTGCATAAATACTGCAACATTTACTGTGAGAATTCATTTCATCTTGGTGAGAAGGTCACTCTCTAAGATGTTTTCAGCATCGAAACCTTCGGTAAATACTTACAATGGAAGATACAAAAGTGAACTGTGTTGCCATCCGAGAATCTTTAATTTACTTCTTTTTTTTTGTTTAGGCATTGTGGGTCACGGATTAGGTGTGTCAAAATGTGTTTGCTTTGTTTTTTAAAGCGACATTAAAATTACCTCAGCATGTGGGCGGAACAGCTCCTGTTATTCCAGCTATTCTATATCTTTCCGTCTGCACACAGTCTGCACAGTCAAAGAACTCCAACAATGTCATGCCTAAAGAACCTTGGCAACACATTGCACATTGTGTTCGCTCTCCTTTGACAACGCGTCGGTGTGACTTTTATTATGGAGTCTGTGCTTCACTTTCTCGAGCTATCACCTCTGTGACGGAAACTGATATTTTAAGGTCTGCCATCTGCACAGGTGCCAAAACAGCCCGGGAGTTCTGCTGAATGTCTATGGATCAATCTGAGATTATTCCCCAGGTTCCTTTGGCTGCACACACACAAACGCGCGCGCGCGCACACACACACACACACACACACGTGAGCGCACACACACACACACAAACACTTAATGAACAAAACAATTAAGTAAAGCCTGCAGTCCTTCAGTTAAAGCTCAGAGGTCCGTGGGGAGGTGCAGTCGAGACTGAAGATAGTCAAAGAAATCAAAAGGTAAGTGAGTGAAAATAAATAAATAAATAAAAAAGGCTCTGTGTATTCTCCAGCCTCGGGCATTTGTGTAGAGGTTACTTCTGAGAGATAACTTCATGTTCTTTGAACACCTTTGTTCCCCGACACAACCAAACGCCCCGAAATAAGAGGCTAAAGACCTGTGAGGCGTCTCCATATCAATCATCCGTGTTAGTGATGTCGCACACAATTTGGCCGTCCCATCTATATGCCAAACCTTTTTGTTGTGTCTGGATTCTTTTTGTTCGTCTTCCCCAGAAGGAAGTGAATTGTTTAACTTTTTACCTCTTCAGAAGTTTCCCCGAAAGGGTTATGGACTAATTTGAGTGAGAAAAGGGAAAGCTACGTTTACCTTTTTTGGGAAAAACATTAGTTTGAATGTCTTTTAAGCAAAACTCTTAAATGTCTGAAGGAGCATTAAATTAGAGAAACGTGACATGGAAGTTTGTCAAAAGTCATCAGTAGTCTGAAGAGCCATCACAGCACCAACGTGATGGTTGGTTGATGGTTGGAAATATGAGAATAACACATATCCACAAATTAAGATTTCTGAATATAGATATCCCACTGATATCACACGCTGTGGACGATAGAGATGTGAACGTGAGGAGAGAAAATATATTTTTGACATTTTAATAGTCTCATCCCACTCAACGTCACCGAGGGAAATAAAAGTGTATGTGCTGCACAGCATATTGATTATACTCGAGTTGAATCCATAGACATGTATATAAAAACGGACGTACAGTCACCGTGTCTGGAAAATGAATCCAATGCGGAAGTGACTGAAAGCCTGTATTCTCTGGAATGACCAGCAGATGGCGACTCCACTCGTTGAAAAAAGAAATCCTTTTCTATAGAAGTCTATGAGAAAATGACTCTACTTCTCACTTGATTTATAACGTCAGTCAACATTTTCTGGTTCAGTCTCTAGTTTCAAGTCGTCTGCAATACAACGAGATGTTAATTTGTAAATTGTGGTGTCCTTTAGAGTAAAATAGGTGATGAAGCACCGTATGCATTGGAGCGTTGATTGACAGCTATTACCAGGTTTTTTTATTACGGTTGCAGGTTTTTATTTTTATCACGGCTGCAGGTGTAGGTGGGCGCGCAGTGGACGAGATCTCAGTCAGCTCTTACATCTGGTTCCAAAAAAAACGAGATGGTGCTGGTCAAAATGCTAAACTCATGGCTTCAAAATGGCAGTTGGCCACTTGGTTGAATCCAAGGGGCCAGGGCTAATGCCGGGAGACTGCGTGACAGAGGCAGAACCTGCAGAGCTGAAACCTGTAGGGAGGCTTGTTGTAAGGGGAACTTTTCTAAATCTAATCCTACCCTCATACCGATACACCCTAACCAGATATTGCCTAGTAAACGGTAACACTTTTGAAACTGGCATCTATCAAGTGGCACCGTCTTGTTTGTTGGTGTCACCCAAAGTTAGCCTGAGGTGTGCAAACTGCAGCTGCTTCTCAGCTGGAATAGATGCGAGTCTGCTCTGCGCGCCCGTATCCTCGTCCAGTCTGGCAGATGTTTAAATGACGACGGCACTGAAAAGCTGTTGCATTCCCATGCTTGCAGACAGACAGACAAATATCACACGTGTAAATGGACTGATTTCCACACATCAAATGCAAGACAGCAAGTAAAACAAACAACTTGTCAACTTGGGCTACATAAGACAACACAATAAAGAGCGATGAAGGCACTTTACAGCTGGCTCAGCAACCATAATAATTAGATATATCTAAATTGAGCTTTGGGGAAATCTGTTGTTTTAATTTTTTTCTTGGTGGTTGTTTTTTTGGGGGGGGCTTCTGCTCTTATGAGAAAATCCTTTCTGGACAATTGACAAGTTTAGATAAAACTCATTTTTCCAAAAGAAACACAAAACACATGCCTGATAAACCTCTCACATGAAAGGATCATTTGTTGTTTTTTCTAATTATGCTTTAGTAGTATTGCATATTTGTTTGATGAGTCAGGTTTTGCTTTTCGCCAGCACTTTCTTGGACTCATTTTTTCTGCTATCCTCTGCCCAACACATTTCTGTTACCGTCTGAAAGTGGGACAATGTCTTCGGATCTGGGGCACAGTACGCTCAGAGCCGGAGAGCCACCTGATTATTGCTGACTGGAGATAATTCGGGATCAATCGTCCTGATTGGTCATGTGTGTGTTTGATGGATGGCTGGCCCCTTGGGATTCTTCCATTCATTCAATAGAAAGAGACTATTCTATTATCTTTTTCAGTTCAATTGTGTATCAAAAAAGCTTTTTCTTGCCCGTTGTGTGATGGGTCGTGGGTCAAACTGGAAATAACAACACATGTCCACATTTGCGGTGGTGCACCGTGAACCTCCGCTGACCCCATTTTGGAGCAGAGTGAGACCTGCTGATCTCTGCGTACGCGTCATCTTTGGACTATTTGTGACCTTTTGAGAAGCAGTGGACCAAAGTTGGGCTGAAAATGTGGATCGCCTTATGATTTACACAGTGGCACAGTGGGGTTTGCACTGGTCGACCAGTTGAAGGGTCCTTGTGCTGGCTTACCTGGAAACATGGCTGCTTCTTTAATGGTAATGAGACGGTTGCTGATTCAAGTCACCAGATTTGGAGTTTTCATGTGGGCACACACTCCGTTGCGGACCTGCGACAGAAGAGTTCAGCGGGGTCAGTCTCGATGTCAACCTTCTTCAACTGTACAGTTTGTTTTACATGTCATCAGCAAGAATGTGCCTTTGACCTTGAGATCTCTGTTGGTTCCCTGGACCGTTCTGATCAATATCGTGAATGTGCCGATGCTGGATTAAAGATTAATGCTTTCTGGCAGGCAGCTTCGTTTTTGTTTGTTTTCCCTGCAGCTTCACCCAATTCATCAAAATGATATGTTTATATCGCCTTTTTTTTTTTTTTTACTCTAACTGCACCTATTCCACTCACAAAATATTTAGGCCTAACACGAAGATTGATGCATTTTTATTGTATTTTAAAAATTTCAATCCGTTTGGATATCACACATTTTCACAACTAATAAACTTAATGTGATACATATTTGTCTGTCAAACTTGAATGAAACAAGCTAGACTGAAATGCATGTAATAGTTCTAATAAACCCAATGTGTTTTAAAAACACAATAACCAGTTTTACAAATGATATATTTATCACAAAAAAAATTTAATTAATCAGAAACAGGTTTATGTATTCAATGTTAATAAAAGCCTTTTTTATCACATTACATTTATTATTATTTATTAATGTTGAGTCAGAGTAATCAAAATTTTACATTCAATTAAAATACATGCATTTAAATTAGGCCTTAATATATTTTTGAGAGATATGTTTACACGCACTGTAGCTTTTTCACGGCTGCAGCATCATCTCAGCCTTGACTCATTGTTAGAAGCAGGTTATCAAGGTTAACAAGGTGTGTGGTATGTGTCTGTTGACCCTTATTGGTGGTATGTGTCTGTTGACCCTTATTGGTGGTATGTGTCTGTTGACCCTTATTGGAGAGAGAATTGATTGTCCAAAAAAAAATCATTGAATGTGTGGTTGCGGTGTGAAAAACACACAATCTTAATGTGGCCGCAGTTTCTGCTGATAAATAAATTCGGTGTTGATGCACGGACGGTGTGCAGTTCGTAGCGTGCGTCCCTGGAGTTGTGAATATCAGAGTGCGGGTGACTCACTTGGACGTCAGAGCTCTTTCGCCAACATTTTATGGTTAACCATGAAAGGTTTCAGCTTTTTGACTCGGACCGTGCGAGTAACCCTTCGAAGCATCCTCTAAATCTGGATCAATAGCCTGACCACAAAAAGCCATTACTGCATCGGGAGCCCCCCACCTGTGGCTAGAGACGGTCCAGGTTAACCTAAGTTCAATTTAGATGGAAGAGGTAAATCTTGTATTGGAGTAGAAGGGGACTAAAATGACACCACTGACCCTGTGCTAAAAATGTGATGGATAGAAACAGTCCTAATTTTGCAACCTCTCACACGCTCACACATCAGCAAGCGGGGTAGAAAAAAAAACACACAACAACCTCCATCTGGCTTCAGAGTGTGTGCCTCACTCTCTCGGTGACAAATGACCTTGACACAGAGGCAGCGTAAGTACAGATGGACCCACTCATTTCATCAAAGGCACAAAAGAGAGAGGGTTAAGAGAAAGAAAATAACCATGGAAACACAGAGAGAAAAAAGCCATCCATTGCTTTGTGCCCTTTTAAACTGTCAGGTAATGATTTAGGATGAAGTGGGGTGTGGGGCACACTCCCGTACTGCTAGGCCCCATCACCTCGGGAAGAGGCAAAGGAAGACAGCAGGGAGGCGGGGGGGGTGGGGATAGAAGGGGAAAAAATAAATCCATATCCGTGCCTGGATGCGTCTGTCCGGTCCGTCACTTTGAATTCATCGTCAGTCAAAAGCAAAATGTCACACCCTTCATCTGTTCGCCCTGAGCGGCGGACTTTTAATTGCACAAGTAGAACATGGTTTGATCGAAGGCTGCGGCAGGGATGGGAGCGGCGTTATACCAGGAGCTCGAGGGCCAGGTGAGCGGCGATTGGCAACCAGCAACAGGACAAGAAAGCAATAAAAACTGATAAATGATGCCAAGACACACAGATACTGGCACCCCACCACCACCATCATCACATCGCAGCAGCCCTGAGATGGGCTGCTGCGAGCACACCTCTCCTGTACCAGCTGAACCAAGAACACTCCACACACACACACACACACACACACACACACCCCAACACCCATCATCCCTCCCCATCCTCTCTCCAGAGGACTGGGCAGCTCTTATTGAACACTCGTCTGTTTACAGATCAACGCTTCCCATCGGGTTCTGGATCAATGGGATTATATTTCTCATAAAGCAATAAAGGACAGAGCAGGGGAAGGTGGGGTGGCTGGAAGGACGACAACAGGGTTGTGGGCACGTGAGCAAAAGGCAGAGGATCGAGCCACCAGAGGGGCTGATGGGGGATGTGATGACGGAGTGACAATTTGGGGAAAGAGTGGGCTTGGGGGGGTGGGGGGGTGGGGGGGGGTTTGAACAGAAGAAAAAGCCAATGCCTACAGATGGGATTGAGGGTGCCGGGTTTATTGATCTTCCGTCTGTCTCCTCTTCAAAAGATCGGCAGCAAACAGAGGCCCCGTTGTTTATCGTTTAGGCAACGCGAGGGCGAGACGACTGTGTCTGGGGATATGGAAATGTATGGAAAACTCTGCGATACAGCACGTTTGCGTTTCGCAGACACTGTCCCAACAGATAAAGTGGCTGCAGAGGGCAAAGGTCAAGATGTTTTAGGTTTTTTTTCTCCAGAAACCACATCAAGACATTAAAGGACAGAAAAAAAAAATGAAATATTCACAGAACGAGCCCATAATGTGGATAACAGACTGAGAAAGAAAACACACACTGTGTTTCTCCCAGTGAAAAATCTGTTTGTGTATCCCTTTGTGTGTCGCTCACAATGAGTATGTTTCCTGTGTGTGTGTGTGTGTGTGTGTGTGTGTGTGAGTTGCTCTCCAACAGCAGCTTGTGTTTACTTGCTTCCATGTGTGAGTTTAAACACAATAAATAATTACGAATCAAGCAAAATAGTCCGTCTGCCATATAAATAGTTTGCTGCCATTGAGGGTCGAATGTTGGGGATCGCGTTCCAGAAAAAAAAGAAGATGGATAGTGTTCACTTGGAACAATGAATGATGGATAGGGTGAATACATTTGCATTTTTTTTTTTAGTGTGATCAAATGCAGAAGCTTCAAAAGTTTGAAGATTACGTAAGCGCTACTTTGGGAAAATATTTTGAATTTGCATGGCACTGCGAGGTGGAGAGAGCTACGGAAGGTTATACAGACAGAGAGAGAGAGAGAGTCCTTAATTACTGGCAGCTCTCCATAATGAGCCTTCTAACTAGTATAGTTGTTGACTGGGTTTTACTCATTTTGATGTGCATTGTCTAAACCCGCTTCTGAGCCGCTTTCACTTCCCCGTCCCCAAGCGGTGACACAAATGTATTCCTGTTGCACATGGTGCTATTGATTTTTTTTTTTTTCGTAGATGGAGGAATTAATACGCTCTAAGCATAAATCATCTTTGAAGCAGGCGTTTATTCCCACTCTCACCTCCAGTGCGTTGCCCCAGATGCGTTTTATCGCGCCCGGTAATTTGAGCGGGTGGATGCACTGGCATGCTCTGTCAACTTAAAGCCCACATCTTCAGCTGCTTGCCCTCTTGAAAAACACACACCGGCCCACATAAACATACACACGTGCGCGCGCACATATGCATGCGCAGACACTCGCACACGCACAGATTAATGTCAAGGACCTTCCTATTTAGAATTCTAAAAACATTACACATGCAGATTAAAAGCACATCTCTCCATGAACCTCAACTGTGGGATATTCTGCGGTCTCGTCCCCTTTATATCCTCCCCTCTTCAAAGTGGCACCGAATGTAATCCTCCTTAATGGATGTGTAATATTTACACTTATACCATAATCGCTTAAACATTCATTTACGGGGCCATATTTGGTTGTTCGTGGCCCTGACAGCCTATTCATCAAAAAGTAAATGTGCAGAACCCCGCACCCCCAGCAGCAATCAATCAATATGCTCCTCTCCTCGGCTACCATCACAGGAGATACGTCCCAGGCCAAAATTAATCACTGTGAAGTTTGCATAATCCCCCCGCTGCTTCCCACACACACATAACCACCCGTTTAAGAAACCTTTACCTTTGAAGACCATTTGTATGACTGAAGGGATTAATCAGAATCTCCCATTCTCAAGGCTGATGAAATTGTATGAGTTTACGCAGCTGTAATATATATATATAAAAAAGGGGGGCGGGGGGGATTTATATTCAATGATTGGATCCCTGGCTTAACTGACTGTCTGAAATTGTACATTTGTCCTTTTGATTCACTGTGCACGTCATAAAACCGTGAGCAACGCTGCCCTGAACTGGGCTCGCAGAGGTTTTGTCGGACAATCTGAAGTGGCCATCTTGTGTTTGTACTAGGCAATGAATGAAAGTGTGCAATTATGATGACCATGAATAATTCTCTGTCTCTGGGAAGTTGGTCAAGCTGGAAAAAAACAACGACAACCTGCCAGAATGATGATATCATGATCAGCAACATCATCAGGTCTAACAGGGACCTGATTATGTGTCGCGGCTCCTCTGATCTGTAGTAATCGACAACTAAAGTAGTTTTGATTTTTTTTTTTTAAGCGAAATTCTCTGATTTCAGCTTTTTAAATGGATATTTAATTGAATATTTTCTGATTTCGTTGCTCTTCTATGACAGTAAACGCAGTATACCTTTGGTGTGTGGACAAAAACAAAACATTATCTCAGCGTTTGGAAAACACAGTTGACATTTCTCTGCCATTTGATGACATGTAATGGACCAAACAACTAACCGATTAAACAAAAGATCGATAGTGAAAATAATGGTTAGTTTCAGGCCTATAATATATCCATACAGCATAATGCACAGAGGACATCACGCCAATATCAACCATATACACCTACATGATACACAATTAAATCACCAAGCAACTAAATCATTGTATCACATAAACACAATAACTGTACATGATAGTAGGTTCACCATGACTTGATAGCTGCTGCTACCAACATGCTAACAACACAAGCTACATCTCATGCTAACCCCCAGCCTCTGTGCAGATTCCAACGCTATAGTTCCCCTAAACTCTCAGACAAACATTCAGCTCATCAAGCAGCTGGCCAATGTTCGTATCAACACAAGCAACATACACAAATGATGTCTTACCCTGGAAGTATTTGCAGGAAAAGTTGTGTTTTGATCCATGAACCCGCGCTGCCGTCAGCTAGCGCAAAGACGGCTGGTCATTTTAAGATATTAATCCGACCGTTCCGTCCCTCGTTGTCTCCAGAAGAGGAAGTGGAACGAGAAATTGCGTCGGGGAAAAAAGTGCGTCACAGTGGGTCCCGCCCCCTCACAGATAGCGATTGGAGTTGTTGTGAGGGATTAGACGTGTCAATCACCCAGATTGACCAATGGGCTGCTGAGCTACGCGCATTTGAATTTTTACGTTGAGTCTGTTCGAAGCTCTGACGAGATTACGCTGCGCGACATAGATCGTTTATAGAAAGACAGATGATCACTCGTCTTTGTTAAAACAGTTATATTATTAGATGTGATACACAGAGTCCGTCTGACCACGTCCCTACCAAATCCTGTAGCTTTGCCCTGCTTCACTTCATCAGCATGGAATTTGGCACAGTTAATGTTCAGATGTTGTTCTATGGATTTCAGGAGGAATTGGGTTTTCATCTGCATTATTACATAGGAATTATTCACGCTGAAAAAAAAGTTTTTCAGGCGGATATGAAATCTTAGATGAATGTTCCAACCTTGAAGGATTATTATTGATATTATTACCAACACGCAATAACACACAATTCTAATCATGATGGAGTAAACTGAATGTAAGTTTGGAGTTTCTGGTCTTGCAAGTTAAAAAAAATGTTCTTACATTCTTCCTCTACATCTTGTTTTGTGACCTTAAGAATTAATCTTCATGCAAATGGTATGGAAATCATTTCATATCTGTAAACAGTATTCTGAACATGACCAAAATGAAAGTCAAAACAGATTTGTGCTTGTGTGTCCCCCTGTTACATACTTGCATCATGATGTGTTTTCCATGTTGCTGCAATTAAAGTGTAACATAAACATGAAATGTGTGGGGGGAAGATATGTGATAACCAGTGAACAGAAATTAGGAATTCATTAAAGGGGGCAACATTTTTATATGTAAAATAATATATCTGTATATCTTATTTTATATAATGAACAAATTATATAGACATAGACGTCAGCTTGGGAGGGACAGTGTTTTTTTTTATAAAACAATTAGTGTAAACTCACTGCTTCAGGAAAACAGTTCAGCAGAGACAGAGAGATAAAGGAGGAACCATAGTGTGTCATCATGAGGGAGAAATGTCTCTGATGTTACACATCATTAAAGATGCGAAGTAGCTGACTTCATACGCAGTGTGGGGAAAAACAGGGATCCACCGTGAACATGTTCATAAATCACAAGGTGTTAACTGAAGCGAAGCGGGTCGAGTATTCACTTTTCAAAGACTGTTTTTAAAAAGTGGGAAAAAAAAGAATAAATTAAAATTGTGATCAATTAAATGAAAGGTTGATGTACAGACAACTACAGAACAGTAGCAAAGTAAGCACCAGATGATTTTTTTTATGCATATTAAATAGAAATCAGTCTAGCACATCTGCCTCGGCTAGCGCCAGAGGAGCAATTTACGATCATGGTTTGTTTTCACACGTCCTAAGTGGCCAATTCTGCATCCCAGAGCTCCACAATGTCGATATCGCATTTGGAAGTGAAAGAGTGATTCTGGGAAAAGTAAAAAAACAAAAAACAGACATTAAGCATTTGATGACCAGCTGTCAAAGTGTCTGATAGTGGAAATAAGAGCAGGGATGCGTCTTTAATAGCTGAAGTGTCTCGTGAAAAAAACATAAAATCAATAATTGCTGCTGTTAATAATCAGAAAAAGGGAAAGTGAAACAGGAGCAATAACAGCTGCCACATTATGCTTCAACACGGGAAACAGGAGTGAAGTAGCCTACACCTAAGTCCACGTACATATATGTATGCATATTGACAATATATATATACACTTTTTTTTTTTACAAATATACACAGACACCAGTATCATCAGCTGTTTACATAGACAGCAATAACTAATTAAAATCATACTTAATACAAAAATGAACACTTAAATCATACATCCGGTTGATATGAACAACCTAAAATGACAGAAAACATCTTTGGAAAAAAAGTTACTAGGCGTGAACTTTGAGTTCTTAGTTCCACCCATCAGGGATTATGACTTATACTGCAGACAGCCACCAGGGGGCGATCAAGATTATTTGGCTTCATTTTGAGAGCTGTCCTGTTGTTCGTCTCTATTTACATTCATCGGTATTCAACCTTTATACGACGTGTGCGAAAGGGTTCAAGTTGTTTTGGAACGTTACAATCGTGCTGTATCACAAATTCTGCCTGTAAATCGAACGAAATTATTGTCATTTCCACAACAGTTTATTGCATCGCAATCTTCGAACCACGGTTCATTACCCAGCTAAGCGCCGTTTGCCTTTGCTGGTGACAACATGCTGACACAAAATTTCACGTCGCTGTCTCGTCGAGGCTGAGAAAAGACAAAAGAGTAAAGAAAGCGCACTGATGGAAATGGAGTGTTCTGTAGTATTTAGTTTCACGTTGTATCTGTTCAGCTCTGACTCGTGTTCCTCGGCTGATAACGGCTGCTGCAATCCGTCATGTGATTCTGACAGAAAGAATTTACGCTGTCAGTTGCAGCAAAACATTAACCTGACACTCACTTGTCTCGCAACAGACTCGGAGGGTGAAAAAGTGAGATGACGTGTCCGACAGAGACAAAAAATGTGACATGAGGACGGGACACTGATACCACAGGCACCGTAATTAATTTTCCTTTCGTCTTCAGCGTGCATTTGTCCTTGTCGTCATGATACTTTCAAAACCTGAGCAACCTATGAATCCAGATGACTGATATGACACGTTCCTAATCGCCTCTTACGGACTGTTCTCAGACAATGAAGGCGCGATAACACTGCAGTGTGATTAAACTCAACAGACCTGCTTCAAATAAGGAGGAAATGTGGCTCCGTCCTGACATAAGTTAGTCGATGATGGTATCATCCTTACTACGGGGTCATCACGTGTTGCAGGATGGAGGAGCCCACTTCTTGCTCAGTGCAAATTCGAATTTTGTCTGTTTGTGTGTGTTTGTGTGGTCCAGGCCACATAGCTTAAATCTTCAATCTTCAATCTTTTCCAAAATAAAGGATGTTTATGGGTGAAGATAAGTTGAGGTTATGGTTTGGGTTACGTTGAGAGTAAATTAAGTCTCCAGGAATTTACTGTAAGTCATTGTCATGTCCTTCGAAGTCACGGATATCCCAGTGTGTGTGTGTGTGTGTGTGTGTGTGTGCGTGTGTGTGTGTCTCTGTGTGTGTGTGTGTGTGTGTGTGTGTGTGTGTGTGTGTGACTGGAAACCAGTCAACTGGGGACACCTTGTCCTATTAGGGTCAAACTCTGTGTCCCCAGTTGGAAAACAGCTGTTTTTGGGGGCCAGCGGTGAAGGTGGGTGGCATTTGAAATACAGTATATATGCATTCTGGCTTGTAGCCCTGCGACCCGGTGAGGCTGTGACGCTCGCTACAGTGAAATTGATAAAACAACAACTCTCTTTTTTTTTACTGACTCCACCAAAAGTGAGGTGAATCCGGTGATTGAAAACCAAATGTAAAGATGTAAAGTTTGTCCTGAGGGTGGCAGCAGAGGAGAGGTCATGTCAAAGGGGCTTTGTCATTTTGGGACTGGGCTGGTCAGACTCACCTCCACATTCCAAACTACTGATTCATGCGACTGCGTCTGTTGAAGTTAAGACGAGATCGAGGATTTGTTTCACACGAATTTGTGTCACATCGCTAAAAATCCTGCTGAGGTTTCTTTCCTTTCATATAAAACACATATTTATACAAACACACATTTCATCCCTTTCCATTTGACTTACAAAGCTTGTGATATATCGTGTTGCACCTACGACTATTTGTACCTTCCACAGGACATAATGAAGGGCATGCTGCATATTAAATGTTTGTCAGAGATTAGGTTTTTTTTGCCACGGCCACTGGCGGACCATCAGATAGAAACATTTACTGACGAATTCTATGTAGTGCAAATGCACTTTTTGCAAATGTATGTCTGGTGCCATCTGGTGACTTCAAGCGCTGGAGTCGAAGGATTCTAAATCACGTTCCAGGCGCCTGATGTATGGAAGAGAACAGCTGCCGTGATATCGCTTGGATTGGGGAGTGGAATGATGAACACATCTCAAAAGTTTGCAAAACATACTTAATTGCGGAGACCTGCACATGATTTGCTATGATTTGAGGGATGAATATGAGACTGTATTGTATTGGTTTTTTTTTTACATAATGCGTTGTTTTTGTAACTTACGTGGAAAAAAAGGGCGTGTCTCCTCCTCTGCACCTCCACCACCCTCCACTGGGAGCAGAGTGGGCAGTAAAAGAATTAGCCATGTGAGAGTCAGACGGCGTAACAGCCACCATCACCTCAAACAACGAGAAACAGTCAGTTGAGCAATCCCCGTGAGACGGTAAGTTACATTCTGAGCAGGTCAGAACATGAAACGCTCCATAAGGATCTCCGTGCTCTGAGCTCCGAGCGGCCCCTCCGGAGCCGAGAGATGTGTTTAACTGGGGGGGAGGAAATGATGGGGAATAAATTCTGATCTCATATCTAATGAAATAACGGAAGAGCAGTAAATAAAACAAAGTTTAAACCTCAGAGATAATCGGATTACAGCAGTGTGCTGCAAAAAGTAATAATGCTTTTTCTAAGTCCTCAAGCATCTAGGATGCAGAGTTTTAGGTGATATCAATATCCATGTACGACGTGAACGCAAAAGACAGGCTGACAATAGGAATACGGGCAAATGAACACCTGAATGAGTTCAAGGATTCACCCGATCATTGTTGTGGACCACGCAGTAGTATACATTATACTGTGATCATTGAAAAGTGGTTCCCTTTGGAGATGTAATTTTCCATGAGTGGCGGTGTTGTGTGCTCTGCGCGGTGGACACGCCCTTGCTTTTGTTGGAACTCGCACTGTGGAAGCGTGATGACACGAGGGAGACTCCCTCCACCGCCGTGCAGGAACCCGAAGGAAGAGGAACTTGACACTGCTGTCGAGCACAACCCCACCGCTCCAAAAGGTGAGCACAATTACTCGTACTTCAAGCAAGATTATGCGGAAGAGCTATACCGTAGAGAAACTTTTCTCCCCAGGACAGTTCTCCGCAGAGCAACATGATTTCAAGAGTAACTGTCCTTTCAAACCGTTAACCGAGGCTTCTGTTCACCGCAGGATACCTGCTGAGCCGGTGACCTCTCAGCGGATATCCTATTCTGAGCTTTTCAGTCCGGCTCCTCTTGCAGTCAAGATGCCAGAAACTGCAGAAGCTGTGTCAGCGACTCTCACCACCAACAGAAACTGCACCATAGAAATAACCAACGTCAGCGGCAGCTACTGTCTCATCAACCCCAAGTAAGGTCTGCGGATGTAGTGAAAATAAGAATGTCCACTGTACACACGTACAAATGAAGGAATGATCCACCCACCGAGATTGAAAAAGTTATATTAAATTGTTTAGGTAAATACAAGACGGCAGTTTACTCTACTTCCCTTATGGTTTACTTTAATGATGATTATGATTCTCATCATCTCATTGTGTAGCCCGCTCAAGTTTGGCTGGCTCCTGGAAAAATACATTTTTTAAGAAATGATGCGATTCTTTGAAGATTATAAGCCCAAATGTGGTGTCTTGCTAGAAAAATTAACCATCCACAATTTTTTTTTCTCATTCTTAAAACTATTAATAGAAAACAGGCAAAATTTCTGGCATGAAAATATGTTACCTCAATGGTGGTTAAACTGTGTAATGATGATTATATTGAAAATGTTTTACATGTCTTCCTATTTTAAATAATTAATATAATTTTTTTTAATTTTGACCACCTGTTTCCTCAACAACGCAATCTGTCAGTTTTCCGTTGCTCCCGATTGAAGTGGACAGTGACAGACAAAACTACAAAACAAATGAAAACGCCCCACGTCCATTGGAATCTGTGCCACGCCTCCGCATTTATCTAGCTGTGGCAGGACAGACCATATCTTGGATGGGTGGTTTTCATGTGTAACATCACCTTGCCCAGAACATCCGCCTATCCATCATGCAGTGACACACGCCGCCTCATTGCACATCGCGTGCAGGTACACTCGCTGTTGCTTAGAAGTCCGCGGCAGTACTCGCACAGTCACACTCCATCCATCAGCATAAGGGGCCTCGCCCCTGGAAAGCCCAACACTCAAAAAGTACGCTGACAATCTGCACCAAACTTACAAAACTTGTGGGGAGTTTCCCCCCCGCCCCCCCATCAAAAGTCTAGAAAGTGTGACATAAAAGTTGTCCACTGTCTCTCTCTCTCTCCCCCGTGTGCAGGGTCTACATGTCCAGTGGCTTCAGCCAGCACCCGCCCCAGCCCACGGTCCGCACCGCCCGGACCGAGGTGTGCTCGTTCACCAAGGACGACAACACTGCCACGGGCGCCGTCGGCCTGCTGACCTATGACCTGTTCCACATGCCGAGCCGCGTCTGCAGCGAGCGCGTGGCCATCATGTTCTCCGTGCCCTACGACCACAACCTGTACAAGAACCGGCTGGCCGTGGGCGTGGTGGAGCATTCCCGTGCCTGTGACAAACATCTGTACGACCAGCTGTACGACGGGAAAGACCTCACCGACATCACCCGCTCCGAGGCAAACGGCTGCGGCCTGGCATACAAAGGGAAAACCGTTGATTTGAGGGCAACAATGTCCACCATTGGCAAAGCCATTGTTAAAGTGGAGCTCTATGATAAAATGGGCCGTTAATGCTGAAGAGAGTACTGATATTCTGCTTTTTTTTTTTATTATTATTGAAAATAAACTTCGTCTGATTTGCCTGTTGTCATGCAGAAAAACATCCAGAGGAGAGGGAGACTGACTTTGCTGTCGTCTGTATTATTTTGGCCGCGGCGCGATATCAATATCTGACAGCCAGCTCATTGATTGTCCATCATCTTATCACTTAGGCTCATGTGCATGATACACTCCCCCCTTTTCTGTGATTAGGGCAATAAAACATACAAACCCAATGCTTGTGTCACTTTGTGTGGGATTTGTTTTCTCTGCGTTCTTCATTATCGCTGATGAACAGTATTTTTTTATTATTATTATTATAATCTCTTAGCTGGATCCATCCAATTTCTAATGAGCAGTAACAGATGGGAGAATCTGCATAAATGTTATTTTGATCGTCAAGATAAACACGATTGTTCGTCACTGGCTGTGAAGCTCTGGATCGGAGGCTCAGCGACGAGAAAGAGCGACACAAAGTAGCTCCGGAGATGTCTGTCTCGACTTGTTCAGTTTGCACTCGTATCCGTTGCGCAACAGCACATTGGAATGCCATTCCCAAATGACAGTCGCACATCCATGTTTACCCACATTCCCCGTGGGAGAGCATGAACGTGCTGAGAGAATGATCCCATCGCACACAACAGGTTGGGATCCGGTATCAGAAACTGCTGCTGGAGGCAGTTCGGCCCTGCCAAGCACCAGGGCGTGGTTGTTTTTATAATCCAAGAGGGGAAAAACATATCTGCTCTCACATTCTGCTTCTCATGTGGGTTCGTGGCTTTCACTGGGAAATGTGTGCTGAAGGAGGGGCGTGCGCTCTCAAACTGGCAATGGATTGCAACTAAGCGGGAGGGTCCCATGCAGGATGGTGGCATACTTCCTTGTTAGAAAAAAAAAGAAAAAGAAAAAGAAGAAAAAAAGGGCTAGCGTCTCCTCCCTTCCAGGTGACTCTTCCCATTCCGGGATTTGGAAGCACAGGCGGAGGTTCTCGGCAGGTAGGTCCCAGAGATCATTTAGAGGGAAGGGCCACGCAGAGTGGCTCATTAGCTCACGACTCGTAAGGAGTAAGCAGGCCTGACGGGGCATTTGTTTGATTTGTGTCTGATGATAAAAGGGGTGATTATTTTCTCCAGTATGGTGCTTGGTGTTGTGGTGGAAGGTGTACGCTCTCGACGGAGGAAGGGAGAGTCTGCAGGCTGCTTCTTCACAACTTCCCAATATCTAATTAGCCTCTGAAATGCATCATTCATACCCAGTGCCAGTCTTTGTGGGCTTTTGAAGGTCAGCATAATGCCAATAATGATTGTCGCTATAGATCAGAGGTCGGGGGGGGGGGGGGGTTATGTTGTGCCAAGTGTGACTCTCGCTGTGTTTAGCCGGCTCTTGGAAGTTCGCCGCAGCTGCTCCATTCGGCATGGTTGACACCTTAACTACCTTTGTTTTACAAGCGGCGGATCTCACAGCCATCAGCAACATGTCGGAGTCAGCTGAAGCCGTGGCGGCCGACGTGAGCAGCAGGAGAAGTGCTGTCATTGAAATCACAAATGTCACCAACAGCTACTGCCTCATCAACCCCAGGTGAGGCCTGACTGGCGAACGGCCATTTGCAGATTTGCCCAAAATGAAATTCGCTACACAGATAACCAAAAAACAGAAGAAAAAAAACACGTACAAGTATCTGTGTTTGTACTTGCCAGGGTACACCTCGAGAACGGGGAGACCTACAACCCACCCCAGCCCACAGTGCGCCCCCTGAAGACCGAGGTCTGCACTTTCACCAAGTCCGGCGGCAAGGCGACCGGCAGCGTCGGCGTGCTGACCTACGACCTCTTCGAGAGGTCGCAGAACGACTACATCGAGACCCTGGCCATCATGTTCTCCATCCCCTGGGACTACAACCTGTACAAGAACTGGTTCGCGGTGGGCATCTACAAGAAGGGCCGCAACTGCGACAAGGATTTGTACAAGGAAATGTACTACGAGAAAAAGCAGCGTGAGCACGGGTTCGTCAGGGAGGAAGCCAATGGGTCGGGGATCAATTACGTGGGCAACTACCTAGATATCAAGGCCACCATGTGTCCCCTCGGCAATTCCATCATGAAGGTGGAGGTGTGGGATAAGATTTTCACATCCATGGGCCAACACGCGTATTAGAGCGCCCCCCCTCCCAACCTGTCGTCCTGTCATGTTTCCCCGCACGGCAGAATTCCTCCATCCACCTGAAGCTTTCTACCTGGCAGACGGTTTCTAATACGCATGATTTAACAGATGTATTGTTGCCAACATGTGTCTGTATCCCCCGGGATTACCTGTCTGTAAATCTGCTTAAGATCAGAGTTTAATTTGTTTATAAATCCAGCAGATGCAATATCCCCCCACCCCCCTTTTTTTTTTTTATAGCTGAAGCCTCTGTCTGTTTTCAATGGCGTCCCGTTTTGAAATGGCGTCTTTAGAAATTGAAATCAAAGGATGAGGGCAGCTTAAAAAACCCCACACTGAGAGCTTGTCTGTATTTACCTTGGCACTGCCGTCGGAGGAATAAAGTAAACCTTTTTTTGCTGGACCCGTTTGTGTTTGAGTGTCTGTCGATCGAGTTTAGAGGAGCACGTCGAAATGAATAGATAACAATTATATTTGTGGAGTTCATGATTGCGGGGTTGTTTTGTTCTGTTGTGTTCCAAATGGGCTCGAGAATGATCACTTTGAGAGTGGAACAGAGGTTTGGACGGACAAACAAAAGGTGCGGGGGTTTTTTTTCCCATGTGAGAGCAGCGTGGTGGGACACGCCCTTTCTCATGTTTCTCATATTACAGTACGCCAGCCTCTTCACATTCAAAATATCATGTCAAACGCACGTAACAAATTTTACTTGTACATTTAATTTCAACATTCCGTAGTGCAAACATTTAATCCCCATTGCGTTCGCAACACCAACATCACGTGTGAGTTTTCAAAAAGAAAAACAATATTTGTTCAGTCCCATCGTCTCTGCTAAATAATCCTAAACCATGCCTCCTCAAACACTCGTTCAAGGCAAAGAGTCGATTCTTGGTTAAATAAGACCTTGTGTAATTTAAATCTCTTTTAAACAGACTCTGTAGAAGAGTGGGTTTGTACAGATCTTTGAGATAAAGAGGGTTTTTTACCGCCTGCGTTGCTATCCAGAGGGAACAGTAAACAGAAAAAAGCTTCAGCTATGTGGTTATTGTTCGCAGAGCAATCGCTGGTTCATTTTTACGAACCGGTAAAACCCGCGGATAAAATGATCAGATACACTTGTTTTGTTTTTATGATCTCTTGGCGGCGACCATACGAGGCCGCGGTGAATGAGACAGGAATGGATTTTTCGTTTTAGGGTCGAGGGGCCTTATTATTATGACTGCTCAGCAACTCACTCACTGAGAGCTGCGTTATCCCGTAATTGGGCGGAAATAACAGTCGCGACGTGTCGTCTCATCATCACAGAAGTTGTTTTGGTGTTTTTGCGCTGATGGCACAGGCAATTCTGTGTGGGCACAGTCATTAACCTGAGGGGAAGTCTGGTGGTTTTCCGAGGCAGGAGGCAGAATATCAGCTCTTAATTTACATCGCAGGCGAAGATTCCCAGCCTCTCGGATCCCGTTGACAATCTCAACGTTGCACCGCCTGATTCTGTTGTCCCATTAGATCCACGATGCTTTTGCAGCATTTACTGTGCCAGCCACAAAGAGAGCCTAGATCAAAGGTTGGGGTTTTTTTGTCGCTCACTGTCACTGCATTTGCATAAAAGCCATACATAATATAGAGGAATAAACTAGGCCTGTTTAGGCTCAATCTCTGAAGCATTGTTGGATGAAACGACACACTGTCCCTGTAAACAGACGGGGGAGCACGAGGCAGGAACTTGTTTGTCTGAGCTTTTAACAGGGGGATGAGTTCCCACACGTCCCTTTCATATATTCCCCCCCCCCCCCCCCCCTTCAGTCTCTCCTCCATGTTTGCTATACCCGCACATAAGTCTTCTTTCATATCTGGTGATATATTCTTGACAGTGTGTGTCCGTGTCTCCATTCATATGTACAGTATGTGTGTGTTTGCGTGCTCGAGTGTAGGCAGTCTTGCACCTGCGCATGCAGATATGGATATTTCAAATCAAATAAATGCCTTTGTGCATTGTGTGATTTGTATTTGAAAAATCTCTCGAGAACAGTGTGGGATTAGACTTCTTAAACGGGAAACGAGAGATGTGTGGGAAATGTATTTTTTTTTCTTCTTTTCTGTGTAGATAAACACAAGCAGCTCAGCATTGGTGGATTGAAACTGATGCTATTCACCACACTAAACAGGAGCGACTCCATCTGTCTGTCTCCCGGTAAAGGTTTCTGTCAAAACCCTAAAGCGGAGTGAAAGAGAAACCGGATCAGTGCAGGTGCACCAGTCTGGTTCCATGAGACGGAAATCAGCTGATCACACAAAAACAACAGTGAGGCTCAAGGTAGACTCACTGAAGGAAGATGAGCAGAGAGGAAAACCATGAAAACAGCATTTTAAGCCAGGAAACTCTCATAGTGTGTTACAGCCCTTGTAAATTTTGCATGTATGGTTGCCATTTTCCAGTATTTTGACACCAAAAAGGAATGTTTTTAATATTCGATTCCTTTTTCTTTGTTGAACTGCTACTGTGCTTTTTCCTGCCACGGATAAAACTATGACTGTGAAGTTAACAGAGGAACGGGCATCTTCTCTTACATTATGTCCATGAAGTAGCATATTTTCTGTCTCTTATCATCACCACCTGTTATCAAAACCACGCGCAGGGGGGGAAGAAAAAAAGTCACATTTAATTCTTCCGATTCTCTACAGAGCTGCGCCAGTCGTAACAAAGAAATGCATTTGCATTAGAGGTTCGGCTTCCAAGGTTTGTGTATCTTTGTATTTGCTTTGAAATTAATCCCGCGGTGCATGAGAACTGTGTTGCATATTGACTCAAACTGGGAGTAACCAAACATAGGATGTTCCCAAGCATAAGATGGGAACATTTTCAATGACCTGAGGTTTGAGTTTGAACTGCAGTAAAAACAAAATTAAAAGAAATAAACCACTGCCTCCCTGGGTACAAATGGAAATAATAATAAACAAACATCTTCTCTATCAAAGTGGATAGAAGTGCACTTTAAAAGGTGCAATTTTAAAAGTGCCTTCAATTACAGAATATGCTCTACTGGACTGCCATCTAGAGGCCACTTGTGATATCACATGTACTCACAACTCTGAGCACACCAAATATTTGCATAGGTACTTCATTGCAAAAACAAATATATTTATATTCATAAATAATGCAAAATATGGTGAAAAGGTTTATATATATTATGTTTGGAATGGTTTTAATGAGAAAAGTTGTTTTTGTGTCCTCAAAAAGTCCACCATGTTGAGCCGACAGCGTTCTTCCAGGGGCCTCGACCTGCGTGTTCTTCTGTTATTCCTGCCTTCAAACACGTCTGGACATCCAGCTGGGCCTGGTGCTCTCGGAAAGTTCCCTCCGTCTGCCCTGATGTGTGTCAGGCTGGCGCCCGGCGCCCGCAGCCCCCCGACATCACTACACACAACTCGAGGCCTCGATCTCTGTCAGGTTCCCCTCGACGGCGAGTCCACAAGGGTTGATCTTGAAGCTGAGCTGGAGTTGCGTTGTTCTACGTGTTTGTTTAGTTTTTTTCATATTTTTCTTGTGGATCCCGCCGCGCACTGCAGTTCGTAACTGGTTCAGATGAGATGTGAGGGCAGGAGGTCATGTTACTCCTGGCAGGCTTTGGGAGTTGTCTCATCGTGTTAGTTTTGTTATTTTGAAAGTCCTCAGCGTGCAGAGTGACACGGATGTGTCTCATGTAACAATGCACATATCTTGAGGCAGGAAACTCAAACTGTTCTCTACTGTACTCCTCTATTATAAAAAGAAAGTGAGCTGCCACGAGGTTTCTTTGGCAGTACCATTGGTGAATCTTACTTTAAAATGTTAGTTTTTATCATAACATGAAGTTATTTCAATTATTTTTTTATATTTTATAATCTCACACCTTATATTAGTTCATGTCGAGCTTTACAAAGATTATATCTAATGTAATTCCCATTTTCGTTCAACTTTGTCATTGTCCTTCAAGTTTAGTCTGAGCATGAACTGAGTTTGTGTTTGGAAAAAACGACACAATATATTTTCATGAGAACGCAAACACCCACACATTACCAAATAAAACTGCTGTAATCAATATCTTGTGTTAACAATAGATAATATATCTACCCGAATGAATAAGGTGGCATTTTTAGTGATGAACCCGTGGAGAATAAACCACCGACTCTGCTGATCCCCTCGCTCATCGCAACTTTTAGCTCCTCGTTTTGGATTTCTGACATGCAACTTTACTGTTCACGCTCACTGCATCATTTCTTGAAGTGTTTCATAACACAAACAAAAAGAAGAGAGAGAGCGAGACACAGTATCAAACAACCTACAGATACATAGTGGAGCAATTAACAAAGCCAGATGTTTTCCTCAGGAGTCAGTGGAAACCAAAGACAGACATTGAAGTGAATAAAGGACCTAGTTTTGTGACCAGTCTAAATTGACGCTAATGTTCCTCTGCGTTAATAAGCAGCTGTTTATGAACTAGTTCACCACATCAGCCAAAGGCGTCAACCATGTCAGCGTTGGAGGTTTTACAGCTTGTTTCTGCTGCCCCCAAGTGGCAGGAAATGTTGCTGTTTTAATGTTCAAGAACTCAACCATGAGGATTTGCCCAACATTGCATAGCAGAATGCTGTGTGTCTGCAAACTCACCTCCATGTTTTCAGTGGTGAAGGGATGTCAACCGCCTGGAACCCCCACGAGAGGACGGCACCAGTCGTATCTCTGCCTGACATGAACCAACAGACGCAGTTGTGTTCCTGCTTTATTCGTCCGCTGTCACAGATTCCTGACATGGAAAGAACATGTAAGTACTTCTAAAGTTTTTGCAATTTTCCCTCAAGTCCTCCAGCTGCAGGTTTGTTTCAGGAACACATTTTTTCCCAGGATCCTCATCAAACCGCTAATATTGACCTTCACAGTTTTGCTGCTGGCACTGCTCCTTTTTCCATCACTGCTGGACGACTGGAGAACACATCTCCCGCTTGCCATTCAAGTGTTCACATGCATTCGAACACGGTTGTTCGTTCGGATCAAGGAGCAGTTTTGGTGTCAAACCCACTTGAACGTAAAGTCCTCTGCCGCCATCACGGTGTCATCCAGCCGAAGGATCAGCTGTGACGCATGCAGGCCCCCAGCTGCTGGGATCTCACACAACCAAATAATTACTCATGTCACACTGAAACACTCGCATCAGTGGGCACAAGCTTTTCATTTCCGTCAAGTTTGGCAAAACTCCAGTGTGCACGCTCTCCAAAAAACTAGACGGTGCATGAGGAAATCATAATACAAGCAGATTGTCATGAATCAAGACGTCCCAATATCAAATTAAAAAAACAATAACTTGGCATAGGCTGCTCCGGGAAGCTGTCTTTCTCCGGCCAGCTGTGGAGTTTGACGCGGTGTCACCGATGCTGCCCAATGATCCTTCATGTGAAGCGGCGAGGCTGACACGGTGCCGACGGTGCCAAAAGTGTCCGGCAGCTGCTGTCGAAGGAACCACCAGTCGACGTACAGAACGCCCTGCTCACCTGCCTCGTCCTTCCAAACGGTAAGAAGACCTAGAGGTTCCAGAGGTCAAGGCCCAACACCCTGCAGGTGGAGACACAGCTGAGGCCTGCGAGTGTCTTTGTCCTCAGTTTTATAATTACATATTCAAATGTCTATAGCTCTGCTATATAAATGTGTTTGCAAAATCCACCTGATTAAAGCAACAATGGTAATAATAGATCAAATATAGAAAAATACATACCTTTGCCAATCTCATATGCAGCATATTGTGCTTTAAATCTAAACGAGTATTCCAAATTGCAGTTTCCCAAAGTTGCCTTATTTGTCGCTCAAAACTCAATTTTTACTAATTCTAAATTTGCGATATTCTAAAGATATGTGATCATGTAATCCTTGACAATAAAACTATATCTAACTCTACATTTTTTCAGATGTTATCCGGATTTATTTTTGAATCATTTTTGTAATTTGATTACACAGTACCAATTATATTGAATCCAATCCTCATCATCCAGTTAATGCTGAATCATTCAGCAGTTTGTTGCTGCATCACTTAGGGCCACTAGAGGGCAACGTTTTCTGACTTTAAATGTTTATTAATCTCATGACTGATAGGAAATGGACCGTGACTATCTGACTCCTATATTGATCATGTACAAATATTTTTTTTTTGTGTGTGTGAAATATTGATGCGAGACGACTGATAAAATATGATTAAAATGGTTTACACAATCACATACTGCGTGTGTCCATCAGAAAAGTTTTCTGGCCCGCTGCAGCAGTAAGGAGCAACCCAGAGTTGGATGAGATCAGACGGGGGTGGGGATGAGGATGGCCCGGCGTCTAGAGAGGAGGAAGGTCACCAAACACACTTTCTCACTCAGCCCTGCCAGACACACACACACACACTTATGTACACACAAACACAGGCCCACCCTGCAGAGCTGTGTGTGCCAGATGAGGGTGTGATGCATGATCCCTGTCACCGCTTCCCTCACTACATGTCTGTGGAGACTGTGCACTGCACTATGCTCTGCACAGCGTAGCCCACTTTCTTACTGGAGATACAGTGAAACACTACCTGAGGCGCAAAGCGATGCCATCTGCACTGCACTCGAGGGAAACGAGTGTTTAATCAAATACTGACAAAGGTTAAAGGGCACTTTTGCTTGAACGGTGCTATGACTTTGTTAAAGTATCCCTTTGAACGTGAGCTGAACTGAATTTCTGAAATCCAAAGTCGAAATTAAAAGTAAAAACCAAGATTATAACTGTAGATTTAATTGTTTAAAATATTTTAAAAGTACATACAGTACATGGTGTGAGAGCAGGCGGGGATGTGTTCTCTCAGACGGTACAGTAAGTCCTGACAATAGCAGAGAAAATAACACAGCATATAAATACAAATTTTGTTTACAGCGCTTACAGTACAATGGCTTTGTCGTCGTCACAATACTCGTACCCACATTCTCAAGATTAAGGCAAAATAAAACACGTTTATCTTTTGGTCATCACTCAGTGTTTATCACTAGGCCTGCGCAGACAAACTAAACATGTCTTTTGTCTGAGTCGGAATGGAGACGTTATATAAACTATTTAATCTAGCTCATCATCATTGAAGATTGTCGCTGTTTGTTCGTGGAAAAGTGCTTCAGGATTTCATACTGTTCAAAAAAATTGACAATACAAGGAAAAAGATCTTCCCTTTGTGGGCGTACCCATTCATTGTGTCCCATCTGTAACCTCTGACCCCAAGCCTTCCATATGCTCTGACTCACATAACCACTTCCATGCATCAGACTATTTTCCCTGTCCTCCCTGTGTGCATAGAGAAGAGCCTTCTCCATTCATCAAACATGAACACACACCTGTATTCAGTTCGGACTTGAATTGACTGGTACATTGTCTCATTAGTGGCTCAAAGCAGAGTTAAGTTTGAAGAGTTCAGAAGTTCAGTAATAAAATATATATATATATATATCCATATATCTTCAAAACTGGCATCCA
Organism: Scophthalmus maximus; assembly: GCF_022379125.1. Classification (NCBI taxonomy): domain Eukaryota; kingdom Metazoa; phylum Chordata; class Actinopteri; order Pleuronectiformes; family Scophthalmidae; genus Scophthalmus; species Scophthalmus maximus. The sequence continues at coordinate 15,785,250 of NC_061531.1, read as the reverse complement.
ACATGATGAGTCACCGCAAATATAATTTGCCTTCTAATTTCGCAAGCTCTCGAGCTTTTGTCACAGTAAACCTGAAAAATCATGTTCTCCATTTTAAATTGAGCTGTTTCAGAACATGTGCATCCAGTTTGGATGTAACCAAAACCATCAGTGTTCAGATTTCCGGTCGGGTGGTCGGAAAAAAAAAAATCTTTCGTCGTTGCCTCTTCTTTCAAAGTGTTAATGAGACACAGTACAGTCCATGAATTAATAATAACATTGGTTATTGTCACAGCGAGCTTCTGTTGACACCAGGGAGTTTTGTCATTTTTGAAGTCACAGAATATGACATTAACTCTGAGTCGGAACTGTCCATCGATTGGCTTTCTCTATTGGACATATTTCAGAATTTCCTCTGAGTTGTGAAGAGCAGATAAACTTGTCACTCCTCGGCCATGTCTCAGGTGAGATAAAAGAGCAGCAGTGGTCTATGTGGAAACAAGCGGTCCTTAGGTCGGGAGAAAAGGGGGGAGCGTAGGTCCAAAACGTGATTTTTCGTATGCAGAGATTTAAGATTATCAGCTGTCGTCACCATTCATAGTCTTGAGCACCACAAGGCTGACCATGACAGGGATCAGACAGATGGGAGTCATCACCAGGGCAAACATGACGACTGGCGGCGGGTCGCCGTGCTCCTCTGTGGGACAATCCTTGAAAAACCGCGAGTGAATGTCCACAAAGGTGTCCTCCACCAGAGGGTTGGGCCACGGGATCAGGAGACAGTCGGACATCTCCTCTGTGCAAAGGCTTAAGTTGCTATACAAACTGCAGAGTGCGGAAAGAGAGACAATGAGGAGGGGGATTGAAACGTCTGCAAATATATGAACTATTTGATATGTTTTAAATGTCAAAACTGCAAACACCGTAATACACGACTTACCCTCTCACATTCCCCCAAATGCAACGGTCGGTGCTGTTCAGTGACACCATTGAACTCTCAAAAGTGCTGACACACAAATGGCTGAGCAGCGTTGAAAGACAATCCATTGTTGGAGCCCCGTACATTTCACTACAGAAGTTGCAAATCTCCGTGCACCGGTGAGAATTATTGCCACAAGCTGCATGAAATGGGTTTACAAATAGAAAAAGAAAAAGAAAGAAGAGAAAGAGAGAGAGACAGCAACAGAAACAGATTATAGAATGACAATAGACATGTGTTGCACATCTACAAAGGATCAGCATTAAATACTGGATAACTGTTTACAGGATGACATGTAAGCTTGTATGGTTATCTGTGGTTATGAGGTCATGTCACCTACCAAATGGCAAGGTAGACTCTCCATAAGTGGTGTCTAAGAGGGAGAAACATAAGATTTTTAGATTGAACACATTCACATCGAACAGTAATGCAGACTATTAAATTCTAAAGTCATTTAAAAAGTTATGCTCCAAAGCCAAATTTCAACACAAAGAGAATTTCTTATCTACTCTAGCTCATGCGTCCCCCTCTTCCCATGTCCAGGACTGAAGCAGGCGTTTTGCAGCTGTAAGGAGGGAAGACCACACACTCACCGGAGAGAAAGGAGAGGAATACCCCAATGAAACCAAGTGCTCCATTCATGTCAGAAAAAAATGAACAAAGGTGCGCTTTCCCCAGCCGATGACCATGTATAATAAACCTGCGCGTCTTAGCCTGAGCACGGCAAGGCATAACAGGAAACCCGACAGGATGGAAACGACGCGGTGTAACCTTCTGTTACCAGATGTCCAAACAGTGTTACCCGCGGTTACCAGATGTTCTCCGAAGATCTGTCTGACGGCCCTGCGCCTTGGCAGCAGCGCTTCCCCTCTCCAACGCACGTTTCTTTAGGATTTTTCTTCCCTTTTTTTAAAGGGGTGGAGGCAACAGAGATTGTCCTCTCCATTCTCCCAAATAAAAAGGGAGCACACCCAAGCTGGGCTGGACTCACATCTGAAAACCCTTACTCCTTCACTCTTGTTCTGCTTTTTAGTCTCAGTTTCTCACAGTCGAGGGCCTGGCCAGCTCACAGCATGTGATTTATTTGCCTTTTGGGCCGCCTCTGCCAAATAGGAAACATAAGTAAACATTTAGGGCTTTTGCGTTTTTGGAGTGGATGTAATCATGACACTGCAGGGTGTGCAGTGGAGACAGTCGTGATTTCATATTTAGGTTAATTTGAGCAAACTTGGAACAAGTTGTTAGTCGCAGCTGGACCAGCTGTTTAGAGGCTGATATTTCCACTAAAAGTGTGGGAAATGTTTTGTTCTTTTTATGTCACGAGGAGTTCACGAGTGTGCACCAGCTACATTTTTCTCTGTCACCGCTCACCACTTTAAAAGAGCAGCGAGAGACAGAGATGGTTTCATTGATTGAATGAAAAATCAAATGCACGGCTCATGTTTTCTCATGACCAGCTTTATTTCACTGGATCCACATGTTGGGCCTCTCACAACATCTGTTTGCCGAGCAGCATTTTGATTTAGTAATGACATCAGGAAATGTGTCTTTTCTGCAGGGGAGGAGCTTAGAGTTTGGGGGGAGTTGGCAGGGGAAGGAGGGGGGGGGAGGCACAGGATGAGGAACAATGAAAGGGGCGCTGCTCCAAATTTCCAGTGGTTTCACAACTCTCGAGTTCATGCGTTGATCACAGACGTTGCATGGGGTGAATGACGAACAAATTCAGGAAGTTGAGCCAGGTGGGGGGGCCCGTCGTAATGAGGTTTCAGTTAACCTCTAACCCCAAACCATTATGGACCTTTTATCTACTGCTGCTGACCCGTCATGGTAGAGACCTCCCCAGGAGTTTGTCTTGGATTGTCAAGATGATACACACGAGGGGATCTTGGCAGAAAAGCCCTGAGCTCTGCTTTCTGTATATGTCAGTTCCAGGCCAAGCAGATGAACTGACCCAGGACAACCGCCCAGTGGACACAAATGTATAATCACTTTTTGATATATATATAGATATATATAGATAGATAGATACAGACATGTGGTTAATGGTTTACAATAAAGAATAATAGAAAAAAGATGTAAACTCACTGGCAGTAGTCATCTCTGTTGAGTGATACCCTGTAGATGAAAAGGACGTTGGGTAAGTCAACGTATTTATTTTAACGCATGAGGGTTTTTTTCTTTCTTTCTTTCTTTATGTCACGTACCTGTTGTCGTGGCTGGTTGCACAGCTAACAGTTCATCGACCAGACCGTCCACTGTCGCGCGTCCTGCTATAGGAGAAATAAAGCGATGGGAGAACTGGATGTATTGGAATAAAGAGGTAGAGTAATAAAAGGCTGCAATCCAGTGTCCAGAATATACAAATATAATCCAGTACATATATATACACAAATTGTGAAAGTAAAGGAGGCAAAAGGAAACAATGAGTTGGAGCTGTGTGGAGTAAACAGGTCAATGTATCTTCAATTTGTGTGCCACTGCTTTTAGGAAATCTTAATATTATATATATTAACTCAAAGACATTGAACTCCATTTCCTTGCTACAAGAATACATTATTTCATTCAGTAAACAGGTGCAATAATAACAGCTAAAATCACAAAATACATTTTGACAATCTGAGGATAACATTCTCAAAAACTACTAATAGGAGAAACATTCGACAAGTAACAAATATGCAGTCAAAGCCTGATCAAACTCCCCGTGCGACAGTGAAGCATAAAGGTATAAAACAGAATCATGAGACGAGCTGGGCTCTTTTTCTTATAAAGCCACTTGACCACTGAAGCCCCCTGAGCATTCCTCCAGTGAGGTGAGGTGGAGGGCGAGCAAGGAAAGTCAGCCTCCATCATAAAGAGTCAAAAGAGCTGGAATCGTCCACTTACCCCAGAGGAGATGAGTCAAAAAACACCCAGCAGACACGAGAGAGAAACTGTTGGCTGTCATTTTTGCTCTGTCCGTCTTCATCGGTGGTCAGGGATTAAATATCTCGACCTTTTTTTTGTGGTTGTTGCAGGAAGCCTCTTTAAAACAACAGGAAGCACCTTGTTTCCCACAGCAGGGGGGACTCTGTTTAGGCTCGAACCACTGTGGTCCATTGGTGCACCACCATCACTCTCTCTCTCTCTTTATCCAGTTCCTTCGCTTGTCCCTCCCTCTGTTTTCAATCACAAAGTCAGAAGTTAGAGAGACCCCCCCACCTCTCTCGCTCTCTGTGTGTCACACAGTGTGTGTGTTTAGATATTAATCATGTGTTGAATGTCTTCTTTTTGTCTTTCCCATTCTTCTCACATTTGGGTTTCGTTATGTTGGTGCTGAGTAAATGTTTGAGTCCTGATGAGTCATGAAGCAGCAACTCACAGGCTTTGAGAGATGCATGATTCTTTATCAAAATCCAATTTGAGATTTTTTAAATTTTTTTATTTCGTTTACCCCAAAAATAGCAATTAATTAAAGTTCTAAAGAAAGAAAAAAAAAGGCAAATGACGCTGTATGAGTTAGTATTGCTCTCCTGTATCTCTGGCACTCGTGATGACACACGCGCTGTTATTACCCAAGACCTGTCTATCTAATGTGTAGAAAAAAATTGTTCCCATTAAATGTGTCTTCATTCGAAACTACATGTTCCAGATCATGACTTCTGTTTTTGTTGCGGTAGAGCATGAGATTTATTAGGCTCGACGGTTGGTGAGTCAAGAATATGTTGTTTTGTGTTTTGTTTTGTTTCTGTGTGATGTGATGTGTTACACCATCGATGGTGATGACGAGCGAGCCCCCCCTCCACCACCACCACCTCTCTCCCTCTTCCAACCACATCTGCGTCTGACAGAACACTGCAGCTTCTGTGGAAATGAGAGGCAGCAGGGTGGGATCTCCAGTCGCGTTGATGCACGCTGGTCCACGTCACTGAATGGCGAGCGCTCTTACTCAGCTGCCGGGTTTGGGAGAGTGCCAGGTTAACTCGGGGGGCCACAGTTGCTCCTACATTTCATTTCTGAGAAAGGCGGCTGCTCTTGTTTTACGAAACTGATTGAATTTTTGAGTTATCCCCCAAATATAAGCTGATATATTTCAATTGTTCTGTTTCAGAGAGCCAGAATAAAAAAAAATCTATCTGGAACATCTTTCATTCTCCTTGTTGCGTCAGTTACAGTCATCTTAAAATACTTAAGAGGTTAACCATTTCATCTGCCTTTGTCGCAGATCATTAACGCTGCAGCATGTTTTTAAGGTGTGTCTCAATGGCAGCAGCCAAGAGCTTCACGCACAGTTTACATTACACAGAATTAAAAACTTCCTGCTGATAATCGTCTCACTCCCCTAAGCCTATATATCTCCCTGTGTATGTTTTCTTTTGTTTGACAGTTCAGTGTCTGTATTGGACTCCTTCAGATAACACTGTAGACTCGCCACACACGCTGTATCATCTGAGATGCCTTTGCACACTGAATGCATTAGGTGATAACCGGGAAATAGGCAGACATACACCGCAGAACCAGAGAGACCAAAAAGGAGCAACAACAACAAGACAATGGTGAAATAGAAACTGTTCACACAATATATGTTTGTATGGCATGATTAGAAGCAAAAGCATTCCCAGACAGATTTCTTGTTTGACATGTATATGAGCATATAGTGTGTCAAAGGATGAAATGAAACTGAACAGTGCCACCTTGTGTGTCAGAGGAGCAGCATTTCTGTGGTTTCCTTTAATCCCCTGGAGGTTTGGGAAGAAGAAAAAAGTTTCTTTTAAAAACACAAAACTACAAAATGGATTAGATTATTGGAATTATTGACAGAATGACAAACATTCACATCTTTATAACTTGTGAGATATGACACATTACAGTACATTACATTTTACAGTTTAGCCTCCATGTTCAGACTGACACATGATTCAATTGTTTGAATTTTTTACTGAATATTTAAAGTGAAGTGTCATTGTTCACATGAGCACCACAGGCAAAGATATAATGAAACATATTAAATATACAAAAAAGTTCCATGTTTCCAGGTCTATCCCCTTCACCAAGGCCAGCACAGTAGATGAGGTGTTTGTTTTGTGCCCAAAAAACATTCTCCAGTTGTGTCTTAAACAACCTTAAAATATGTGGTTTTTTTCTGTATTAAACTAAATGCAATATGTTTTCCTGGGTAAAATCCCAAATAACTTCTATAGAACAGAAAAGCTGTTATGAGTGTTTAATTGCTTGTACACAATATAATGTAGTTGTAAGCACATATGTTTGTCTGTATTTATTTGTGTATTTGTCCACAACTGTACTGCATAAAAAACAAATAAGGAATGACAAAACAGTGGACAGAAACGTTTAAATAATTAAAAATACATAAACATATTTATGAAAACCATAAATGCATATTAATGAATACTTAAGTATGTCCTTATATCTGCATACGTCATTAGCCATGGTCTTATAAGCAAAGATTAAATTCAAATATCGAACTTAAAGTTGTATGGAAATGGGTTTAATTTGGGTTTAATAGGGTGCTTTCCCAACTAAAAAATAAGCAGGACTATTTGCTGTTTGTTTTCAGCCTCACTGTAAATATATTGTATTTGCAATTAGAGCTTTTGCACAAACAGCATCTTAGTTTTAGAAAGTCTACTTCTGTATTTGTGTGATCATGCAAGTGTAAAAAATAAAGTCAATAATTGTAGTAATTTAAAAAAAAAAAATCTACGTTAGAGTATTAGGGCCAGGCATACGAAGAAGAAAAAATGAGGGGTTAGATTTTTCTTTTATATTAATGTCAAAATGTCGAGATTAAAGTCGAAATAGCCCTAAACGTCCGTGTTGTGCTTCCGGTTCAGCTAGCTTTCACACGTCCACGTTAGCTAACGTTAGCAAAGCTACGCTAGCTTCCGTAACTGCACGCCTCTTTAAAAATTCATTAACGGTTGTTTGCAATTGAACGTGATGGTGTGACAGGCACCCGCTGTCACCGCATCGTCTCTTCCAGATTCAGCCTGTCAATAACAATAACATCGCAACTTTACAACTCGGTTAGCAGCTAGCGTTAGCTTAGCAAACTGGCTAGCAAAACATCAACATCCGGGTGTTTGGTGCCGATGAAAAGTGCTCCTGGGTCACACAAAGTAGCATTTCAACGTTTTTGTCGACATCTTGACTTTATTATCGATATAGTATTTCAACTCTATTCTCGACATTTAGAGTTGATAGTCGAAATGTTAAAAAAGAATCGTACCCCTCGTTTTTTTTTCCTCATACTCTTCCGTATTTATCCAATCTCGTTAAAGATAGTTTATTGCTGTCTTACTTGGTGTAGTAGTAGACTTAGTTGCCACATTGCAGGTCACTGACTGTGGCTCAGGTCAAATCAGGTGATGGAGCTCGGTGCAATGTGCGCCAGGGAACTCTGCGACCACTTCACGTGCAGTCTGTTAATCAGAAAACCAAGGCTTGTGTCGTCCCACGTCAGACGTGAGAACATCAGATGTATCTCACCATCTGTGCAATTTCCAATCATCCTCTTCATACAAGGATTAACACGTCTCTCTGTGAACTAAATAATCCTATTTTTTGCAGCAAAATAAAAACAAACTGCTAGCGTCGCCACGTTTCCAACCCCGAGTTCTCACATTTCGTGTTGCCCGTGAAGTGGACTGCGGTGACAGCAGCACCGGTTCGCCTGCAGCGAGAGGAGCCTCCATCAACATCATCGTCGTCGTCATCCTAACCCCTCGCTTCTCCACAACGCAGGAGGATATAAAACGTGTCGGGCTCACCCTGGAGGAGGAGAGGCGAACAACAACTCAACTGTGTTCCTGTCCGACACACACACACAGGTCCTCTGGAATGTAAAGCAACTAACAACCCTTCAATACTCTGATCGGTTTTCTATTGCGCAGTTCATGTTAAGGACAGTCTGCACGCTTGTGATACGAACACTCCGGTTATGTTAGAAAAGAGAAATCACAATAACATATATGTGATATTATTTGATGTATGTATTTATTTATGGCGGCTGCTTCACACAGTATTCACGCTGCCTAATCTCACTTGCTCTTTTAGTGGTGTGAGTCAGCTGAGGGGAGGTGGGGGGATTTTCCAGTTTATTTGCCAACCCCCCTGAAAAAAAAAATGGCATTTTGATTTGGCGATCCCGCACTGAACGGACAGTTGCATCAGTTCCTGTGCGTGCGTGTGTGTGTGCGTGCGTGCGCGCGCTTGTGTGTGTGTGTGTGTAAATGGCTGTGCCGCGGCGGCTCCAGTCCTCCACGCTACTTTTTTTTTATTCCCAGGACTACGCAGCGGCAGAATAGTAATAACAAATCCTCCTCCTCCTCCTCCTCTTCATCCTCCTCTTCCTCCTCGGCTGGAAAGGGGGGAGAGAGCAAAGAAAACGGGCTGCGATCATAATAAAGACGTCACCCTCCTGCTCGTCGGGGTTGGCTCGAGCCAAGTGCGCAGCTATTTGTAAGCTACACTACAACAACAAGCCTCCGGGCAGCGCAGCACCATGTCCCCGGATAACGTGCTGGTTCCTGCGAGACCTCCTCCTCGTCGTCGTCGTCGTCGCGCGGAGACCGAATCTGCGTCAGATCCATAGTCAAAGAGAAGAACGATTCTTTTCTTTCTTTTCTTTTTTTTTTAAATAGCTCCAGATCTCTCCATTGAGAGAAAAAGAAAAAAAAACACAGAAAGAGAGAGAGGGAGAGACTTGGTTCGTGGCTGCAGCCTCTTGACGCAAGACGCGGATTTGAAGGTATTTAATAACTGCGACACTGGCGGTGGAGACGCACCGACGCCCGCTGCGGCGATGTGCTGTCATTTGTGGCGCAAATGAAAGTGTCGCACGTTTAAATGGACAGTGTGTGTGTGTGTGTGTGTGTGTGTGCGTGTGTTTGCACGGGTGTGTTTGCCTCGGGACGCAGCGCACTTTCATAGCTGTGGCTGAAACGTGTGCACGAAATCGTATATGAGGGCGGGGGGGGGGGGGAATCATAATAACGCACGGTTTTGCACTTCGCACTTATTTGCGATTGTGGCTTTTTTTCGCGCAAACGGGGGAAGTTGATGTTCACCACGGCGATTGTGAAACGCGTGGAGAGAGAGGAAAAAAAAAACTGTACTACGCACTTTTTATGCTCCGCTTCATGTTGCTTTTTCTGGAGAGGCACGCCCACTCCCGAGCAATGTGGACGATGCCCCGTGTGCGTTTTAAACATCCACATAGACACTTGGTTTGTTTGTGGTGCACATCATCCATTTAACTAACCGTAATAAAAAAAGAGAAGATTATGAAAAAATCTACTCTGCACAGTTTAAAGCACCAGTGTGTGGAAGGTTTTTTTTTTTTTTTTTATAACATTATACGTCAGTTTTGTTTTGCCAACAGAAGGGGGCGCTCTTTCAAATGTATGTCCACTCAACGTGAAAGGAGGAAGTTTTACTATCTGTGAGAAGCAGAAAGGGGGAAGAGTATCCTACATACGTGTGTGTGTGTGTGTATATGTATATATATATATATATTGATTTTATAATAGATTATACACGGGGATTAAGCATATCACACCAAAACTATTTGCTATGAACATACCAATACCTGTTATTTGAATTATAGAGAATAGTTGGGATAGGATAGGTGGTGAAGACAGTCAAATCCAGTGATAGTTATAGAAAATATATTTTTATTGTCACTTCACAAGTATAATAAATTTTGTGTGGAGCAAGTCCATTGGGCCTAATTTGGTAACACATAAAATAGAAACTATAAAAAAAATTTGACTGCAATACCTTGTAGGCTAGAAGGACAGTGAAAATAGGATGACATAATGAAAAAATATATCAATATGTATATGCAAGGAATTAAAATAGAGACGGTGAAGAGACAGTATTAAAAATAAAGTGACAAATACCACACACTTCATAAAGTCTGGTAGTAGGACCTAATAGTATGGGAAATTACTAGTGATTTTCCCCATAGTGATCCCTTGCACCTCTTTCCATTAAAGAAATAGCTCATGTTGACATCAGAGTCTACCCCTGGACCCCATTGATGATCTGTCTTTTTTCTTTTTTTTTAAAAGAGTCATGGAGGACACAGCTGCTGCAGACCCTGGTACCCCCGGTACAGGTGCTGCCCCACCAACCCCGAGACCTCAGCCTCCCTCCTTCGCCGCCTCCCGCGGCCTGCTGGAGTGGAGGCGTAGGGTCAAGTCGGAGTACATGCGCCTTCGCCAATTAAAACGCCTTCGAAAAGCCGAGGATGTCAAGGTGGGTGAACTCAGTCGTCCACAGAGCCACATGGAAATAAAGTGTTTGTGTTTGTGCCCGGTGCACGATGTGACATTCGCTTTGTTCTGTTTGTCTCTAGAACCTGTTCATGTCCAACAGACAGAAGATCGAGCAGCAGACGAACGTCCTGAACGCCGAGTGGTCCAAGCTCAGGATTCAGTCCACGCCTCTGTCAACTTCTGGTGGAGCTGTGGCTGGCAAAAAGGTGTGTGTGTGTGTGTGTGTGTGTGTCCTCATATTCCTGCCCCCAGCAGCTCTGGGTCGACTACAATAGTTCTCACGTCCATCATGTTGAGTCCACCTCACAAACCTCTCTCTCTTCTGCTCTGATGCCCGCACCTGTGTGTCAGAAACAGATCATATGACAGCCGAAACAGTGTACTGTGGCCCTGTGGGATAAGAATATTATATCATCTTCCGCATCCCACCAGCTTTCTGGGTCCGCTACATTGTGTTCACCTGATTTATGTCCCCTGTTGGGGGCTCAGAGAAGCATGTGTGTATTCAATTACATAGTTATGAAATTAGTTGTGGTGTCTGGTCATCCCCCGATCCACTTACAGTTTGGCTCTTTCTCTTACAGATGTGTACGGTGGAGTTTGGCTTCCCAGGATTCAAGGCTCAAGCCATTGCCATGAGACCACTGTCAACGGTGGCAGGAATCCCCTTCATGTACTCCTGGTCGCCTCTGCAGCACAACTTCATGGTACGAATGAAGTCAATCCTATTGTGTTTCTTCTCACTTGATTCCAATTTGGAATAGATTTTCCTTCTTTCGGTGGAAATATACAAGTTCTCCCGGGAGCTGATTCAATTTCCTCTGTGCAGGGGAACATCTGAGCCAGTCATCAAAACACAACATTAAACTAAAAACAGGGCTTTATTTTGAAAATGCATAACAAGTTTTCATGTGCAGAGGGCGACAGGCTCAGTTTCATGTACTGGTCTTGCAACAAAACATTTTATTTTGTTTCCAGCCCACTTGAGCGTGTTGTTCTGGTCTGTTAAATCCCCATAAGCAGGAGCAGGTGAACAGTTTGTGAACTATTTGCCAGCGGACCATGCGTGTGCTTGTTTGTAACTTTGATATTTTCAGCTGTAGCGCCTCAGAAATAACACATCAGGCATGTTACGTACCTGTCTTGACGGGAGCTTTCGTGTCCTATAGGTGGAGGATGAGACGTTCCTTCACAACATCCCCTACATGGGCGACGAGGTGCTGGAACAGGACGAGGCCTTCCTGGAGGAACTCATTGACAACTACGACGGTGTCCACGGCGACAGAGGTGTGTGTCCCATCCGATTATCCAATCCCTTATCTGCTGTCAGTCTCATATACTTCATATCACTTCTACCCCGTCGGAGGGGAAATTTATAAAACGCTAATGATGCCAGTGTGGACAGATCAAAGTGTGACATTCCTCCTGACATGTCGACTGTGTTCCAGAGGGAGGTTTCATCAATGACGAGATCTTTAAAGAGCTGGTGGAGGCCTTGAACCAGTACTCCGACCACGAGGAGGAGGAGGAGGAGGTGGTGGCGGCGGCGGTGGCGGCGGAGCCGGCGGGGAGGAAGGAGGAGGAGAGAGTGATGAGGAGCAGCGCAGCGGAGGGCTCGGAGGAGACCAAGGCGGGGACCGTGGCGTTCATCAGGAGGAAGAGGAGGAGCACGACGGAGGGTGAGCAGGTCTGCAGCTGCGCGTGTGCTCGTTCGGAGTCCGGCCCTGCGAGAGAACAAGGGGGCGGCAGCGCGAACAAGGGCGGTACTGTTCCTCTCATTGCACTGTACAGCTGCCACAAGGTCGCCCTGCCACAGCGGCACTTGAACTGGCATTGTTTACTTTAGAGCAGCCCCTGTGTACTGTGTGTGCGCGTGCGTGCGTGTGTGTGTGTATCTGTGTTTGTGTATGTTTGTTTGTGTGTGTGCGGCAACGTGTCTGTTCATGACACTGATTTGGCTCGTCTCTCTTTACACAATTGCACCACCTCTTGTTTATGAGAAACTAGACTATACACGCACACGCACACACACACACACACACACACACACACACACTTCCAACACTAAGTGACAGTGAAATTGAAGAACACCTGAGCACAGTCATACTTGTACACATGCAGATGCATGGATGAGTGTCCATGGATTTAATATACTGGTGTTGGAAAAAAGACAACTTCACTGATCTCACGACATAATATTCACAGAGAAATGTTTTCAGACCATGTTGTTGCTAAATGGCCTTGAGAAAATAGGACAACCTCCATTCCTTTGCAGTAATGTTCAAAAGAACACATTGCATTAACTGCATTTGTGATTCTGCATGAAAGCCTAATTTGTCAAACTCTTGCTCACGGTCTCTTTCTGTCTCCCCCAAAGTGAGGGACCTGTGCAGCAGCAGCAGCAGCGGCGGCAGCAAGAAGATCCCCAGCGATAAGATATTTACAGCCATCGCCTCTATGTTCCCCTACAAGGGCACCACGGAGGAGCTGAAAGAAAAGTAAGAAAAGTAAAGT